>NC_043985.1:11479377-11689377 GCF_902150065.1 Myripristis murdjan | reverse complement strand
CAGTATGTGCCACCAACTGAGCTCTGTTGAAAGTTTTCTATTTTACAGACAGCCACATGCATTCACATCTGGGATCTGTCTGGTGTGTCCAAAGTCTCCCACTATCGGCTACTGAACAGTTCCACTGGAGCAGTTAGGGGTTAAGGACATTGCTCAGCAATAGCTGTTGAAGGGGGAGAGAGCAATATTTGTTCAGTTTCCCTGCCTAGATTTTTCCAGTTGGCTAAGGGAACTGAAATGGTATAAATTGGAAATGGTATAAATAATTCAGGAATGGCTTTTATCCTCGGTATTTGGATGCATTACAAGGCCAGCACAATAGAGATGTGCACAACTCAAGATCCTTGTAGTCAGTTAGAGTCTCACAAGAAAGGGTTCATCCTTTTGTACTGATTTCTGTGCTACAAAATTATTTTAAACTGCATCTGATGTGATCCATGATCTGATCTGATGTTTTTGTTTTTGTTTTTGTTTTTGGCTAAATTTGTGGTAAATATCTGTTCAAAATGCCAAAGCAAATGTTACTTACATTTCATGGAAAAGTTTAAGTTAATCAGTATTTCTGTCTAAAGGGTATGAACCTCATATAATGGTAATTTGATATGCATCATGTGTCATAGTTAACAATAAAGTGCAAGAGATGGTTCATTCAGAAACAATACAACTTGATACATTTCAGCAGTATGATATACAGTGATGTGACAGACTTGGTTGGTGGTATGACGCAAAGGACAAAGGATGCATTACTGCACAGCGCAAACATCTAATATTCACCACATGCTAAAATCATAATCAAGCAAAAAAAAAAAAAAAAAAAAAAGTAGTACTCAAAACAATTCCCTAATAAGCATTCAACATAAGACAAATAAGCACAACCAATGCAAAAATTTTAGTAATAACGATATTAGTCAAAATAAGAAATTATGGGATATCCTGGAAGGCTAAGGTGCCTACTTTGTAAATGGCTTTGAATCTAGCCCAGTATCTTTGTTTTATGTCATGCACCTCTCTCTTGGTATATTTTAAATCAGTAAGGTGTATAATTTTTGTCATATTCCAGATATGTTTAAAGTAGGCCAGTTGTAATCTTTGAATCACAGAGCACTGATTAGCACTAGAATTGACAGCACATGTGGGAAATGCGGGATCGGTATCAATTCACACAGGATTGAAATCACTGATCACTACAAGCTAAGTTACCAGACCTCAAGTAATATTAATTGTCGGAGTTTTCTCTGGCTGGCTGCATAAAAGCTCTGCATTTTCCTATCCTTCACTATTGTATGAATCTTTGCCATACTGGGTGAATTTTAATCCCATTTGGATTGGCATCTCATGTTCACTCTCTGATGAATTTGCTCACCAGCATCTTTTTTACAAGGACCAAAAAACTGGTGGCAGGTAGGACAGCATCACTTCAGACTAATGAGACCAAACTCTGTTTATTCAGATGGAGAATTTATGTTGTTGCAGCAGAGCGGCACATGGACCTATTAACAGCAAAATTGCCAAGAGGGGGGCAGGGCTTAGCACAAACTGACTACCCGTTTGTTTAATTTCTGCATTCATAGGATATCAGAAAAGTGACTCTAATCCAACCTGGTAAGTTAATATAAACTCTCAATTTAAGGTAAGCCAGTTCTTACTTTTCCAAAAACAAACAAACAAACAAACAAACAAACAAACAAAAACAAATAACAGTGAGAAAATCTAAATTCAAAAGGTTGTAAGAAAACTTATGGCAATAACCTCAGACTGCGCGGACCTTAGAATGTTAATGCACTCTCCAGTTTCTCAGCTACATCAACACTTTTCCATGGTCAGCTGTAGTGAGACTCTATGAACAGAAGTTAAGCACAGTGGCAACAAGGAAGCATTCAAATCCATGTTGTACTGTGCGGCTGTGAGTACAAACTGTTGAAACAAACACTTCACTATGTTCATTATATTGTCTATAGCCTATGTCTCTTTTTAACTGGGTATTTGATAATTAACAAGTAAGTTTGGATGCTTTTGTTGGAAAGTGCAGTGATTACTTACAATTATTTGAGTAGGAAAAAAAACAGCAGCAGCACAATCCCAGTATGAACAGTATACTTAGTAACACAGAGAAAGAGAAAATGCTCAAAAATGTCTTGTTTGGGGATGCATAATGGAAGTTTTTGTGTTACTAATTCAAACAGCTGGACACATATTAAAACTGAAAACTATGATGATTTATTTAGTTCTAATTTAGTTATAACTGTAATACAATTTTACTATTGAAGAACTAACTATACAAACAAGCCTGTTTTCTTACCTGTTTAATTGCAAAGTCATGATAATTAAGTCTAATAAGTGACCCATTTTAATCCCCCCATGACCACCTTTTGGCTTCTGACCCTAATTTTAAGACACTGCTCTGCATCATTACTGGGACACAACACAATGCAGCTATTATTGATCATAAGAATGGAGAGAGCATTTTTTGGAAAATCACAATGAGGCAAGAGAATCCAGAGTATACTTCCTGGTCTGTATTTACAACCAGACAATGGAAGCAAGTGGGCCATCGCCAGTGTTTGGGTTCATTAAGCTGGGCAAAGGAAGCATCAGCTTTCGTCCATCCATGTCACTAAATCGCAGCCAGGTAAAATTGGATCCAACAGCGAGAGTTAGTGAGTAGGGGGAGAGGTGCATGTGGTGAGCAGTGTGACACAACTGAAGAGATCTTCATTATTCAACATAGATCTATTCAGAATTTATGAACTTTTTTTTTCAGTCTCTCCTTCAAGCTGTGGCCTTGCTCTGTTGAATCGCATCTCAATCGCCATTTGCAAAGCCTTGGCACTTTGTCCCGCCTATTGGTTCTGTGGTTTGTGCCAGTCCGTTTACTGACAGTCGAGTGCAAGGACAAACAATACTTCTGGGTGGAAGCTCGATAGAAAGTCTTCGATTCCTGGCACACGTTGCCAGCCGCCTCCTAAAAGTGAGGAGGAGGTCAGGATGCAGGAATCCCAGATGTCGCTCCAGATGCTTCTGAATTTTACATAGGAGGCGAGGAAAGACATTATGTAGTACTTTTCAGCTGCTAGTCTTGAACACACAAGGCTGTAGTGCTAATATTAATAGTAGAGCCTGTGATATTTATGGTGAATCACTATTGATTTTGCTCTAGTTTCCTAAACACAGCAATCCAAACATTTCACAATTTCAAGGTAATCTACTCCTCAGTATTCAAATATTAGTGTTATATTGGAGAAGTTAGGTCCAGTAGCTGATAATTAACATTAATTTTTTCTCAATGTCACATGCATCTCAAATTTCCCCACTGCAATACTTGGCTCACTCCTCTATCAATTCACAATAGACAAAATGCGTGGGACAAAATGTCAGAGGCAATTTCTCAGACCTGTTTTTGTACAGTCTCAGAGGTGCATGAGACAGCTGGAGATTTTCACACCTGCTGAGCAATACAATGTGCCACTTGATACAGTATCAACATGTGGGTCTTCAGGATGGTTTTCACAATCTCTTCAGGTTATCTGTGTATTTTGGAGAATTGTGTGTAACAAAAACTGATAGCATCGATACGTAGGATGTGGTTGTATGCAGTTGCTGCCTCCTCTTCACACACACGCACACACATATACACACACACACACACACACACACACACACACACACACACACACACCTCTCTCTTGCCCCCCACACCTCGCCACCCACTCCTCCCCAGTGTTTGCATTATTCTGTTGCCCTTGAATATGCACTGCCTATCAATCCTATTTTGTGACTAACATCTCAAAAGCCGTAATACTCACAGCTTGCTTGGAAACATGCTAAAGAAAAAAACATATAATTAAACCATGCAAATAGTATTTATTTGTTTCAGACTAATTTCAGCCTGAAAAGAGCTGGTCTATTGAATAAGCACAGCTGGGTGAGAGGTGGCTCATCCCCGAATATCTTTTCTGGATCATTTCCCAATCCTGACTGTATTGAAGTTTGCACTGTAATCAGCATCAGTTGAGACTGAAAACACAAGCTAATATTGTAGGTTGCAAACTGCCAATATTCCTAATTATCATGGATGATGCACCCAGAGCTCTATTTTTGGACCAGTGCATCAGGACAAAGCACATCCTCATACATGAATATTAGTAAAGACTGATGCAGGGGGGGTTTCTTGGCATCTGTGAAGTGTTAAGTGGTTCAGTTTTTAGGTTATATGCTTAACATTACATCCCAAGGCTGCAGTACAATACAATATAGCAACATATTAGGGAGGTACACACATAATAACAGCAAGGACATAGGCTGGAGGAAGATCAGAATCAGAGTCACTTTTCATTTGCCACGATGTGCACAACAGATGTGTAAGGACTCCGTTAATTGGTTCTGACTGTAAGACAGTTACACAGTACAGGATTGACACAGTAGTTACAGGACAAAACAGAGCCTCTCATTTTGCAGAAAAGACTTATTTTATGGCGGTAAAATAACATGAAGCTGTTATAACCAGTCATTCAAAGCCAATGAATTGTTCCAGAGTAGCAACACCAGCATAGCTGCTAACAGTAGCAAGTACGGATAATAACCGTCTACTGTGCAGTAGTCTAGGAAGGTCACAATCACGTGTAGGTGGAACAGAATGGGGCCAACTTAAGAGTGTCATGAGGCACTGGTAGTACAAAACAAAGTGTCAAGAATGTGCTGGTGCAGTAGAGTCACAGATGTGTGAGATTCTACTGCCTTTTCCTTTCCTTGCCAGATCTGTATAACAAGTGGTGCTCTTGGATATACTGTGTACAGACATTTTGGTGGGCTACACTTCCACTTGAGATTATTTCTGAGGAGAGATGTCCAGGTAGTGCATATTTCACACATCACTCCCTTCATTGAAATGCTATCCAAGTTTCAGTAAAGCTAATGGTAAACAGAAATCCTTACATGAAAATGCTAATTAACACATCTTTCCATGCAGGAGAGTATTTTATGAGTGACAAGGGGAAAAAAAGACAGGAGCCTTGAGCATGTACCTGACTCTTGGTGTGTGAACTTGCTGAATCCTGCTGTTTTCGGAGATAAATTTATCATTTTTATTCATATGTGATTATATTTGCAAAGCCGTCCAAATACTGCTGATTTTTTGGCCTCTCAGTATACAGAGGAAAATTCACCATGCAGATGAATTCATGACTACCTGTATCAGTAACACTTCAAAATGTGGGGGTCATAAATAGGTTTTACAGACAGATATATGAAATATTTTATACATATTATTAATTGCCTCTCTTGTGTACTGCTTGTATCCCTGTAATGTACATTACATTTGCATAGGTCTGCTTATTTGTCTCCATGCCGGGTTGTGCAGCATCAAGGTAAATTTTAACATTCTTCGAGTATCATTCTGATACATTTGTGTTGCTTCTTTGTTTGGGTTAGCCTCATAGTGAATCTAAACATCTATGAAATGAGCGCAATGTCTTAATATGCAAATATATGCGCCTAGCACTAAAAATCCAAAAAACACATTTTCCCACCATAACTGGATTATGTGAACTCTACAAAATTACAAAAAAAACAAAAAACAAAAAAAAAAACATTACAAACAAACATTAAACTAGCATGTAGGTCAGGATGGATGGGCGTAGACACCTGCCTTCAACTCCAATGACCTGGGACTGAACTACTATTTTAGCTACTTAACACAAACCGAGAACCTACATGATAGAACTTTACGCTTCTGTATGATTTGTCTCCCTCCCTTTGTGGCAGTAAATTTAGATGTAGCTTAAGCGGGCGGAAAAACAACTTCTACTGAGTCGTAGAATAATCAGAAGTGGTAATTAGCCATGCTATAAATTCAGTTACAGTTCTAGTAGAAACTGTGAAGTGTGGTTGACATAAAATGCATCACTTACGGTCAACTGTGAAAACGCCCAGGAATGTCGCCACCCACACCATCTTTGCAGGGAGTTCTATAAGTGAGCGTTAGGCCAGTGATCATTGTGTGAACTCATTTAGCATGAGACTGAATACATGAAATGTTTATTTATATTCAAGAGTCCCATACCATAGCTTTAACCAACATTGTTTCACTTGCCTAGCTTAACCATGTATGTTATTGGATGACCAGCATGTGAAAATGGTGTGTCTGTGAAAATGGTGTGTCCAATTTGTGCTTCTGTCACATAATTCAGTTCATGGAGGAGGAACAAGATGTTCACAGAATATCTATCTGCAGCATGCAATCTGCATTTCAGAGTTTGTACTTATTTCACAAATTTTTATGAGCTCAAACTGATCAGTTCGCACATCTAAAGCAGTACTGGATATTGTGGCCTCAGTACCTCAGTCTCAGTCTAGATAAGTTACAGCCATTATGTCCACAAATGAGGCAGTTGCTTTAATTTTATGATGCTCACAGTTCAGTGATTGTCTTGAAATAGACATTAGATTTACCATTTTCATGTTATTTGATGAAAAGTCATACCACATGTCCTAGGGCAGACTGCAGGAGACATTTTACAAACAAAATATGATGAAGAGTCTAGACTAGTCTTTCAAATCCCTCTCTCTGACTGAGACTTCACGTCTGACTTCCTTTCCTTTGGAAGTGGCTCTGGAGAGATTTGCCTGCTTGTGTATGCAGTTTGTAGTTTGTACTCGCCAACCTAAAATTAGGCTGTATGTATGCAGTTTGTAGTTTGTTCTCAACAACTAAAAGTAGGCTATTTCTTCAACTTATCTTGCTTCCGTGCAAATTCAAATTTGAACAAGGCCTTAAAGTTCCATGTAGCTTGTGTGGTTGTTTGTGTAAATATCTTTGCATGCTAATGACTAAATGTAATTTAAAATAAACTTATTAGAGTTATTTTTAAAGTGCCTATTTACCTTTCAGGCCATATGTGTTAATGTGTGTTAATATATGCACATGCATATGTGCATGTGATTATGTGTGCATAGGTTTATGTGGTTGAGCATGAAGGTGTGTATGGCTGTGCATTATTGCACATGTTCATGTGGTAGGTGTTGAATGAGTACCCCCACACCTGGAGTAGAGTATAAGAGATGTATACTACTTTTTTGCCACTTAGCCCCTGTTCTGGTAGGGAATAAATGCTGTCAGGCATTGAGAAAGAAGATTATGATTGAAGGGTTCAGGGAGAAAAAGGATCTCTGCAACTGAGGTCTGCAGCTGTTAAGACATCAAGTGGGCCAAGCTCAGGTGAGCTTTGCACACTTAAGCCAAATTGGAAAAGATCCTTGGAGCATCGAGCTAAGTGGCATCACTGAACTAGCTGTGATCTATCTGTGAGAAAATATGGGAAAGCAGTATCACAAGTTCATCTTACCACAGCTTTTTGTGGTTCAAGATAGCATTATGGATCTTTTGAAACTAAAAATAAATGAATAAATAAGGTTTAAATGGAAACAGCATTCAGCCAGTGCAGTTTTGCAATGAATGGGAATAGCATGGCACTTCCATGTTTACACAGATCTCCATTTTCCTGGAGCACCTGAAGCATTTTAGACTTATTTTCCAGTCATGAAAAAATCCTGAAAATTAGAAAAAACTCTGAAATGTCCTGGAAACTAAAATTGTTCAGTCAAGTGATAGAACTTGAAGACTTGAAGTCTTGTGGAGCTTGTGTTCTTGATGTTTAGGCCAGTATAGTTGTTGCTGTAATATAATGGTGTGTTGGGCCTAAGAAGAGAGTGACAGCATTACAACAGTTTGGAATAAAAAGCATATAAAGGCTGCTCTCATGGTAAAGTCATAGCCATAGAGTAACCTACCCATAACCTAGCCATATTTTAAATTAGACTTACACAGAGAGAAAGCTATTAGTCTCAGGCAAGATCTCCGTCTGTCACACTGGCTCTAGGTTGTTGAAAACGGCCTGCAAATGTCTTAGAAAATGATTTCTTGAAGAATAGGAACCCTTTTACAATTCCAGGGTTAGGGACTTAATTCCCCCAGGGGCCACTTACAGTATACTGAAAATGTATGCTCTCACAGTACTGTAAAGTGCTTTGGATAGCAGCATCCACCAAAAGGCAAATGTGGTGATTACACCTGAGGTTAAATCAGTTTGAAAAAGCAAATAATGATGCAGTAATGGCTCTGATTTATTTTTAATATCATTAGGGCTATACAGTAGATTAATTCAAGCTGTTGCTCTGAGCCTGTGTACTCCTCTTTGGAATTTTTTTCAGCATTTTTTGATTCATGTGTCACTTCTTTATAAGGACTCCTCACCATTTTGAAAAAAAAAAAAAAAAAAGAAAAGAAAAAGAAAAAGGAAAACACTGGCACCAAAATATTAGTGAAATTGACTGTATTGAACAACCCTATGTGGTTACAAAGGTGAGGCAGTGCAATAGCCACAACATATTGGTATTCTGCGAGGCTACCTGCTCAGTCTCTAAACCAAAGCCGACATTTAATTTGCAACCAAAATGAGGTAAACTTTGTGTGAAGCGGGTCATTTTATTGCCGTAATCGAAGTTGCCCCTCTTTGCTCTTAATCTGCCAGAGTTGTGCTGGGTGAGACATTGCCATAGATGGATTGGTGTATACTTATACTTATGTATTTGTGTGTGTGTGTGTGTGTGTGTAAATGGTTGTGAGAAAATAAACTCTTATAATTACAAAACTATCACAAAATATGTAGAGCATACAGCAATTGTTGGTCCCTTTAAATCAAGATCCCTTAACAGTAATCTATGTGAACTGATAGCACACTGGTTAGCCTACATTATACTGTAGAAGACCAGAGGCTTGCTTCACCCACTATTGCAGCAGGCAGTGGACAGGACCCTATGGGTGCAGAAGGATGAGCAGCAAGAAGGAGTAGGAGAAGCAAGATTTTATGTTGAGTTGGTTTTTTTTTCTTGTTAAATACTAACAGTGTTTCATTGGTGTATATAAAAGGTTACACACTGGAATAAGGCCACTGTATAATATGGGAACAACATTTTTAAGTTCCTTCTTTCCTTTCTAAAACTAAATATGATTTTAAGCAATCAGTGCAACATGTAAAAATACCCAGATGTGCTATAGATAATGGATTTCTCTTGGTGACATTTAAAAAAGTTTCTTGAGGGTTCAGAAGTCAGTGGGAAAAAATGGATATCCACACCAATGTACACACTTTTGAATTTGAAATTAAACCCAGATCACTTTTCCTTCTATTGACTGATGAGATAACAAAGTTCTTCCAAATAAAAAGAAAGAAACACACACGCACATGCACGCACGCACACACACACACACACACACACACACACATACATACAACATCGCAGAACAATGCCACTAATCTGTGATGTCATACTGATGTACACTCCTGATCAAAATTTTAAGACCAGCTGAAAAATTGCAAGAATTTACATTTTGCACTGTTGGATCTTAACAAGGTTCTAAGTAGAGCTTCAAAATGCAAAAAGAAGAAATGTGAGTGTGACCAAAAAAAAAAAAAAAAAAAACTGAGTAAGCAATTTATTGCAAACAACCATTACACTGAAATAGGCTATTCATCAGCTGATCAAAAGTTTAAGACCACAGTCTTTAAAAGCCCAAATCTTGGCAAAAATGTGGATTCAGTGTCATTTTCTGTCAGGTATCCACACTGTCCTGACCTCCTGATGGCAAAGGCAAAAAAGCTTTCTTGTTAATCACCTCAAAAATTCATTTAGGCATACTTGATGCTAGTGTTTCCAGGAGCCTTGTGGGAATGTAGTGGTAAAGATGGCTTCACGGAGGGCATCCACTGTCTGGAACTGGTGTCCATCATCATCACAAAACAAAGACAGTTTTCAGTTAATTCAGACTTAAGTTCCTTTAAAAGCATCTTACCAAAAAGATCAGTTTTTGCACACTATCGCAAGCTCCAGCTGTAAAGAGCTGAGTCAGTAAAGACCTTTTTATCTAAGTCCAAATATATTATGGTCAGACCACTGATAGAGGTCATTAGACTGTAAACCATAACTGGCCAAATTTCTGGAACTAAACATAAATAAGACGAAACAAAACACTGCAGAACACAAAGCAAAACATGCCTTATCCTGCAAAGGCATTTGGGCAGATATACAAGCAGCAATTGGGTGAGCATTTGTTTGTTTGCAGCACGCTCAAATCCATAAGCATGGTTGAACAGCTGATCTGCTTCACTTGGTGTCCTTGCGGTGTCTAATTTAATGGATGTAAAATCCACCTGGAAATTCCATGCCAACAGCTCTCAAAGTCCCGAAAGTAAGAGGCTCTCTCGATGCAGCAGACTCTGATTTGGTTTGCTTATCCACACATAGTACCAGTGAAAGGCCTCAGATGTCATAGTTTCTCCTACAGTGAACATTGATTGGGGATTGATTTTTATGGGGATTCAGACCTGAGGATTGTAGCTCATATTGCAGGTTGTGTGTGGCACATAGCTAAATGAGTTAGTTATTTGTCTGTGCTGTCTCTATCTTAGGAAATCATTAATCACAGTATATTTCTCGTTGGCAGAATCGCTGCTACATGTTTCGCATCTGAGCGACTACTGATTGTTTTCATGTCCTTGAGGTCAGATGCAATCCTTTTGTGCATAAATGTAGCCACAGACTAGCATTTCTGCTGACTGCTGTTATTGTTGAGCTTTTCACATTCATATTCCTGCCCTGTGGACAAACCTATATGACATTTGCTTGCACTGTGTCTGATCTGTTCGCATATTTATTTGTATAGCCATATGAGTTGGTGTATATCTCTGGATGCTTATGTATATATATATATATATATATATATATATATATATATATATATATATAGCTGCTGTTGCATGAAAACCTTGTATGTATAAAATGTACACTTCCTAAGAATGAAGAAAAACATGTTTGAACTTGATGACAATGCATTTTTGAGTTTATCCATTTGACTTCTGAAAGGGTTTTGTAAGACAAAGACAAAGTTAACATACTCACACCTTGTACTCATATATATACAGTGCAATCAGAAAGTACTCAGACCCCCTTCATTTTTTCCACTTTTGTTATGTTGCAGCCTGATGCTACAATCGTTTAAATTACTTTTTCTCTACACTAAGTACCCTATAATGACAAAGTGAAAACAGAATTTTAGAAACTTTTGGAAATTTATTAAAAAACGAAAAACTGAAGTATCTCATTGACATAAGTATTCAGACCCTTTGCAACAACACTTGAAATTTAGCTCAGGTGCCTCCCATTTCTCTTGATCGTAGCTGAGATGTTTCCACACCTTAATTAGAGTCCACCTGTGGTAAATCAAATTAAATTAAGTTTGGCACAACCAGGACTCTTCTAAGATCTGGTCGCCCCGCCAAACTGAGCAATTCACGATTCCGACCCGGAGAATATAGCCAATAGGATTGGACGATTTTACAAGACCACGCCCCTCATAATTCCACGTACA
Organism: Myripristis murdjan; assembly: GCF_902150065.1. Lineage (NCBI taxonomy): Eukaryota > Metazoa > Chordata > Actinopteri > Holocentriformes > Holocentridae > Myripristis > Myripristis murdjan. Next base: position 11,677,955 of record NC_043985.1, on the reverse strand, counting down.
ACTAATGTCTCACAAACAAACTTCTTTAGCGACGATGTATCACTAGGCTACTAGACTGAAGTCTTGCGGTGAAGAAAATTATTCTCAGTGTATTTACACTACATTAGTAACGTTACTAGTCCTTGACACTAGAAGGCACTCTAAGACCGGCCAGCTATCCGCTCCCAAACCAGAGGTTGATTCAGTTAAGGATTCAGTTCACCCAAGGAGGTCATAAGGAGTTCACCAGGCATCTTAGCTCCAGACGTAACAAACGTTAATGTGTGCTCAGTTTGCGAGCATGTTCAGACTTCAGAGGACCCCTTTGGATTTAATGTTCGCATAGCCTTAGACGTCTGTCCTCTGATGCATATTTAGCAGGTAAGCAGATGAATTTGTTTAGAAGTAACGTAGCCGTGAGTACTGCAGTGGGATATACTAGCGTAATGACATGTCCAACAGTGCAATGTTAGCTCTAGCTATAACCAGTGGTTAAAGTGGGATTTGACCGGTGGGGGAGCCCTAAACTTCCATTACTCCTGCCCCTCCCGCTGCATCTTGGCGCTTATGAGAGAGCCATGCAGACTGTGCATGCGAAAATGATCTGTAGTCCGCAGCGCTACTGCCAGTTTGAATTGAATAATTTATTTATTTGACTAAGGTGGTGGAGCTCAGCTCCGGAGGGCTATAATGTTATAACGTTAGCTGTTTGTTGTCGCTAGCCTAAGTTAGCTAGGTAAAATAATTTAGCCCTTTAGTTAAAACCTTCTTGGAGAACATTGTTATGTCAGTCGTTAGATAATGTAGTCCTATTTTATCGGGGATTAAAGCTAAATCATCTGACATCTTGAAGTTGCAACTGCCGGAGTGAAAACCAGGTGATTGCACTGAGGTAGGGCAATGGCTTGTGAGACATAGCAACAGTAACTATGCGTGCTGCAGCGTCGGAATGGTGAATTGTGTGAGACGGCCGGGCCTTAGTAAGAAAGGTTACCAGGAACCCGACAGTCACTCTGACCCAGCTCCAGAGATCCTGTGTGGAGATGGGACAAAGGTCCAGAAGGACAACCAACGCTGCACCGATCTGGGCTTTATGGCAGAGTGGCTAGATGGAAGCCTCTCTTCAGTGCAAAACATAGACTCTCAGACTGTGAGAAAAAGGATTCTCTGGTCTGATGAAACCAAGATTGAACTGTTTGGCCTCAATTCCAAACGTTATGTCTGGAGGAAACCAGGCAAGCACCGCTCATCACCTGCCCAGTACCATCCCAACAGTGAAGCATGGTGGTGGCAGCATCATGCTGTGGGGCTGTTTTTCAGCAGCAGGGACTGGCAGACTGGTCAGGGTTGAGGGAAAGCTGAATGGAACAAAGTACAGAGATATCCTCAATGAAAACTTGTTCCACAGCGCTCAGGACCTCAGACTGGGCCGAAGGTTCACCTTCCAACATGACAATGACCCTGAGCACACAGTCAAGACAACACAGGTGTGGCTTAGGGACAACTCCCCATCCAACTTGATCGAGCTTGAGAGGATTTGCAAAGAAGAATGGCAGAAATCCCCCAATCCAGGTGTGCAAAGCTTGTTGCGTCTACCCAAAAAGACTCAAGGCTGTACTTGCTGCCAAAGATGTTTCAACTAAGTACTGAGTAAAGAGTCTAAGTACTTATGTCAATGTGATATTTCAGTTAATAAAAAAAAATTGGTACCTTTCTATGCTTTCATTTCATACATCTCTACCTTCTACTTTCCAGTAGCTATTTAAATATTATGTTTATACAACTTTCATTTCCTGTTTATTTCCTGTTTCTGCACTGTACACTTTCCTGGCTGTATCCTCATAGACTTTGCAGTGGCCCAAATTTCCCATGTGATCATAAAATTTTCATCAAATCTCATTGGTACTGCGAACAGATGACACCTCTTTTATAGCGAGGGGTCATGTCAGCACACAACAAGTATTTTTCTTCCTTGTGAGTATTTTGTTGCTGAGGCTGGTGTTCTTTCAGCATTTTTCTAAGCAGTCCATCTTACATCTTTCTGATGCCTTATTTTAAAATTTTTTCAACATTTTGTTGTCTCCGGAGTTTGTGTTGGTATAATTGTTTTGGAATGAAAAGGTAAATCATCAGTGGATATTCTGCAGTGGTACATGTGTGGACTCTTTTGTGATCTGACCCAGAAATGTTACATTCAGAGCCCTACTTTTCAGGAGTCTACAAGAAAGAAAAAGAAAGGATGAAGTGACTGACTTGGTGTAAAATGGTAGCTGCAGTTCGAACTGGCAAAGATGCAGGCTTTACTTTCTTTCAAAACCCTGGGTAATCTCAAGTGGTTTTACCAAATGGCAAGCTCCATGCTTCCATTCTGTGTTGTCACTGTTTGCTGCTCCTGCAGCTCCGAAGACTTTTAGAACATCTATCCCCACTGGATATTTGCTCCAGAGAGATTCCTTTTCACTGCATCCTTACTAGAAACCCTTTGCATGAGGACATTTTCCAAATACTCCGTAAAATCTTTCAGAGCTTGACTCATAGTTTCTCTTAGCTCAAACACTGCAAGCTCCTCCTATTCCTGGGATCTCACTGAGGCTGCTAATTAAATATGACATATGCAGTGTAACTTATTCATATGTGTTTTATGCTAGATGATGTATTGGTCCAATCCAATTAATGGTAAGGAATTTAATAATATTTAATGTTTGTGCCTCATACTGCTTGCAATAATTAATTATGAATTATGAAAAAAAAAACCTCTTGTATTTAATTCATGGTTTATGTAAAGATTTCAGACATACAACTACAAAACTACATTTGTGATCATGTTATGTGCAATTACACTAATAACTCTCAATATATTTCCCTTGCAATATTTTAATGAAGAAAGCTAACAGTTATAATGTCCACTTTTATATTGCTTACTGTGTATAAACATTGCTGCGGATTATGCTGCTTCCATTTTAGAACTTAGACATGCAGGTGTTTGCTATCAAGGATAAGACTACACAGAAAATCCAATTCCCTGCAAGCATTTTGTTTTCACAGATGGTGTGATGTCAGCAACTTTTGTATTTGTATTGACTTTCTTTAGTTTGTCTGCCATTAATATTCCACGTACAGTTCGGACTCCCAGACAGAGTGAAATTATCTCATAGACCAGCTGTATAATAACTGCAGGATCGTAAGGGCTGAAAAGTGATGGAATACACTACACTGGATATTCTAGTGGAACACATGGCATAATTGACATGCAGTACACAACAGTGATGATATTGTAGCAATTAGGGGATATGCCTCCTGGAGCCGATTCCACTGCCAATTTTTCAGTGTTATTGGCCAAACACTGATCCGACTGTCGATGTGATGCATTTCACCCAGACTTTGTAGTAACCACAGCACATAATTTAAAAATGCTAACTCACCTATTGCTATTTCAATCAGGAGAGACTAATTTGAGTGAACAACATGATAGACTTTGCTGACTAAAATGAAAGATGTGTTGGTCATGAAGAGGTATTAGACAAAGGATCCTCCAGATTGCTGATGCCACACGCTTCAGGGGAGAAGATGATTGCCATGAGAACAGTGATTAGGATTTCCCCGTGTCACCCTCTGGAGACTTTACACTCGTGGGGGTGGGGAGACGGTGGGGTGCACAAATGAGCAGGAGCTGAAACAACACCTCAAACACAAAACAAATGAGGTAAGACTACGTATGGCTACCTGAATAATAGATAATAGCAAATAATCTTTGGACAATCAATACAGTAGCCTATTAGCACTAGGGTTGGGTATCGTTTGGATTTTAACAATTCCGAGTCCGATTCCGATTCTAACTATCGATTCCTGTTCTAAACGATTCTCGATTCCGATTCTTTGAGATGGAGGTCAACAGGTCACAGCCTATTTATCAGGAGAATTTTTTCATTTGAAAAAGCTACACAATGTACATTTGCAGGTGTAAACATTGGTAAAACATTACATAAATCGGTCTAATTACACAATATAAAAGTGCACATATTGATGTCAAGTATTTGCCATTTTCTTAAGACATAAGATATCTCTAGTAAATTTTTTCAACAGAGCATAAGAGCAATGTGCAACAAATACACAAAAACACTTTAACATGTGTCCATATATAGTGATGTTTTCAAATGAAATGAGCACTTTGCCAAAGACAAATCTGTCAGCAGTTAAATCTGAACTGTTACTGTGTAGATAACAAGTAGCTACCAGGGGTCCGTTTCATGAAGCAGGTTCAACAAACTCCAAGTCTTACCCTAAACTCTGAGTGGATCTATTCTGAGACAGGAAACTCTGAGTTTTGGGTTCCAGAACAGCTGATTTGAGTTAGTTTGATCAACTCGGAGTAGTTTCACCTGGAGGTAAGCGCGTGACCCACAGCTGTAAAAAGACAGCGTCAATGTAGCCCCGATTTGACGAGTCACCATGGCAACGGGGAAGCGTCGGGCTGTGTTTTTCACCCCAGTTGAATTGGAAATCTTAATGCATTCATACAGCGAGTTTGAACATGTTCAAAATAATAATAATAATAAAAAATGCAACACCGCTGCAGCGGCAAAGGAGAGGGAGACGGCCTGGGAGAGAACATTCCTGCTCGGGTCAATACGTAAGTTTAAATGGAGTCCGTTGCAATCACAATAATATTACAGGGGGAAAACTGCTTGAATGGTAGCCTATTAATTTATTTCATTTAGGTACAATCCCGTGGGGGAGAAACGCACTTGGCAGCAGCTTAAGATGAAATATAAAAACATTGTTCAAACAGGTAAAACATCTATGCACGTCTTGTAACCATCTCCCGACGAATATTTAATTCTCTGCGCAGTAACACTGCACCTTCATCCACGGGATCGTTGTCGAAAGGACATGCCATGTTCGTGAAAAAAGTCGCCACGCCAAGTCTACTTCTGAAAGGGGATGCAGCCTTTTCACCACATAATAAGACAAAAATAAGACAACCATAATTTCCATGTACCTGATTCTGTTTGCAACAAGGAGTTGCTGGCTGATGATGAAGGTTGACTGTCCGAAGTGGAGGAAGCAACGGGAGCAGGAGAGCGACGCAACGAGTTAAACACAGTATACTCGTTTAGTGTTACACCATGCAGGCGAAGGTGTTTTGTCATGTTTGTCGTGCATCCTCCATTGGCAGAAATTGTTTTTTCGCAGATGTTGCACTGTGCTACTCCGTCCTCTTTCAAATTAAAATGAAGCCAGACTTTCGGGTGTTTTTTGCGGTCCATGTTCAGACAAGTGATGTTCTTGCTAGCGGAGGCGCGGAGGACGCCGAGCGGAGTAATACACGCCCCGAAAACAAACTAGTGCGGGCACTCGGAACCGAAAAAAGAATCGAAATTCAAAAATCTCCTTAACGGTTCCAGAACCGGACGTTAGGAACCGGTTCCAAATAGGAACCGGTTCTCGGTACCCAACCCTAATTAGCACTGTGTGCAGACATTACTGTGAACCCACTGTCACAGCAACATATTTACATGTTCTAATGTTATTTTACTTTAATATTTCATCACTTCAGTAAAATAATATATTTGCATTCACAGTATCTTGCTGGTCTATTCCACCTCCACTCAGCTACACGAGACGCTCTCCCATCTTTGCCATAGCTGACTGCCGTGGAGCAACGACTAGTGGAATGTTCAGATTTCAGCGTTAAGTAATTTGTCACTTTAAGTTACCTCTGCCACCAACAAAGCAATTGCAGCATCAACAGTTTTCTGGCATAGTTTATACTAGCCCGTAACTGTCCTTCAAAGGGCCCAATCTTCATGCAGTCAATCAGTGCAATCAGGTTGCACACCAAGGTTGTGCCGCATGTCACAAAACCCCGGTTTATCTATTATGCTTGTCTATTTCGACTTGATAAGAATCTCTGAAGATGTAAAAAAGTATTTAAATACAATGTTTATGCATGATAACACACATTAAATGGTTAAATGATCACATGGACAAAATGAAATCACACTGATAACAAATTTATCCTGACCTAGGTCATCTACACGGTGTTCAACAGCATATAATTTTGATTTGGAAAGTGTGAGGAGGAAATTCTGAAATGTTCTACGCAATCTACTCCATCTGCACAATCTTATGCAATACTTTTTTGAACACAATAAAAGTAAACTTTGATTATAACAGGTGTTGATACATACATAAACATCAATAAACTAGAATAAATTTATGTCATGACTATTTTGTCATGAAAATAATCAACCAAATGCATGCCATGACGCCCCCTGTGGCCTGCACACTTGATATTTAATCCCATATTGTGCATTTCACCAAGGTGCATGGAAATGAGTCTCAATTTCAAAATAGACAGGTAAACCAGCATATTTGAAGAACCAAGATGCACCAGAAATGTCCAAGAAGTATTCTATCATAATGCTTAATATTGTAATACTTTAAATTTGTTTGGCTTAAGAATGATGCTTTTGAGTGATAATAGCTGAAACATCTTGCATGTGAAACAGGTGAGGCAATGACTTTTGAAAGCAAGATACCACAGTATCGGGCAAAATACCCACTAAGTCATTGGTATTAATCAGCAATCTAATCCCCTACAGATACAGTATGGCCATTTTGTATGATTTTTTATAACAGTAAAAAAATAAACTTATACACCATTAAATACTAGCTTGTGTCCTTTTACATTTAAGACTTTGCAGTTTGTGGCATATGGTCGAGTCACTTCTTCCTCCTATCTCTGCTGACTGGGATTTCTGCCCTGGTCCCGTTTGCTGTTTCGCCCCCGTTCTTGTGTGCATATGCCTGTGTGCCACAGAGAGTTGTTAAGTCTGTCACTCCAGAGGCAGCTCTTGTCTTGGAGAGGCTATTTATTTTCCATAATCATTAAATGTAGCCTGTGCATCAACTTATCTTACAATTTCTAGAGGCAAAATGTTTGTGTCTGTGGGAATTGGGACAGGATGCCATACAGTACTTACAACACAGTAAAAATAATGGCTTAGACTGTGCAGCCTGTTCATCCCATCACAGTGCAGTTGTACTGTAAAAATTCCATGACATGAACATAACAGGAATACAAGTTTACATTTTGTACATGCAAGAGCAGCTTTCCTCCACCATAAAAATAGATTTTGTGACCATATTATTTTTAGTATTTGATTATGAATAAATTACAGCTTGAATTTTCATAGACAGTATCAGACATTTTAACCTTTAGATAATCGGATACAGTGCATCAACTATGATTGAGATGGAGGGTTTTTTTCTCCGAGCCAAAAACTATACAGATGTACAAAAGATATCTACAGCATACAAAAAGATATATAAATAAAAATAAATAAACAAACTACAACCACAGCCTTGCTGCTGTTTTAAATTATTAGACTGTGTCAGCGACATTATGGAAAAATGTCAGTGAAAACTATAGGATTGTCCATATTTTTCCTCAAATGAGAGGCTAATCTAAGCAAAGCTCCTCTTCAGACATAACCAGTGTGAAGTAATAGTAGAACCAGTTCAAAGCCCTGTGCAGCCCAGCGTATTTTCACATTGTACTTTACTTATGAAACAGCGGGCTCACCAGCAATGACGTACCCACTTTTGTATTCCATAAAGGAAGATCTCTGATCTTTATTACAAAAAAAAAAAAAAAAAAAATCTATTGCCTGAAGCAATGGAGAGTTTGAAGACCAACACGGCGGCAATTGTGGAACTGCTCTACAATTTGTAAAAGCTGTAAATGTGGCAAATGCCTTCATCCCTCTTAAATTCATAATGACTTTGCAGTGGTTCTTGAGAAGGAAATTGGCCTTACTGCACAATTAGCTAGCGGCCAGCCACAGTACTACAACCATGATACCAAAATGAAGTAGGTGCTGGTGTCAGAAGTAATCTTACAGGGCTTTTGGTTCTGTCCCATACATAACTAACTACTATAAAAAGAAAAAAAAAAAAAAAAAAAAGAAAAACAAGGAAAAATACAATAATTAAAATTTTCATGGTACTATAATTAGTGTGTTTTCGAATGTTAGCCTTGACGTGGCCTTTGAACAGTTGTTAAAGCGGGACCGATTCCACACCAAAGCATGGCACTGTGCTTATTTCCCATTTTACCTTCCATTTTTGTGCCAGTGTTCTGTACTGTCTCTTATTTTACATGCTGTAGCTGTTTTGATCATTCCTGCAGTCCTGTGCCCTTTAAATCTCAACTTTTCATTCCTTAAGAGTAGTAGGAAAATTAACAGTTATTGTTACACCATTTAATTCAATAAAGGGTGCAGTAATACTTGTGGCATGATTGGAATTGCTGTCATTATAGTGTATTATTTTCATACGTCATAATGAACGATCACGTCCTTTAGCAGGCAGTTTCAGCAGTTAGTGTTTTTTCCAGCCCTTGCTGATGCATAATTCATGAATAATTCATTTACTGATTCACTTAATGACATTACGCACATTCATTCTGTCTTCATTTTCAGTTTATAAGTTGACAAAATAACATGTTAAAAAAATCAACTTAATTCCATTAATCAGTTCATTAAAAAAATGACTTTTTCTTATTCAGAACAGAAACATGAATTGTTTAGTCTCTTTTTCACATAGTGTCATGAATTTTCAGTAGAACACTGGACATTTTTCATTGTAAGTTAGGTTACTTCAAGCAAAATAGGCACTGCATCTGTCTATTTCAACATTTAAAAACTGGTTTTAGTAAACTGAAACAGCTTTTTTGTTTTATCAGTGTCTTTGGTTGTTTATTGTTGAAGTGAATGGATAAGAACAGTAGTGTTGGGCTAATGGGCTACAGACCATATTTACTGGAAGACGCTGCTCCCCTGGCAGGCTTCATAGTGCTTTCTGCTTAGTTATTCATGTACAACCACTATCTCCTACAGTGGGAGGAACTTAGAGTAAAGCCAACACTGCCAAGTCTAGATGGATTACATTTCTTGTGAAATTAATGATTCATTATCAGTGTGACCACTAGAAACTTTCATAGGCAAGTATTAGGGGCTAAAATGTTACTACATGTTGGAGAAAATGTTGGAAGGGATCTCATTGGAATTCATGGCTGTTGTGCCGGTTTGTTTATAGTGAAGTCCACCCCTCAGGCTGCAGCTACTTTGCTGACGGCAAAGCATTATAGATTACACAGGGTGCAGATATAAGATATCTTTTGATCCATAACTTGACCAAAGGCCTTTGACCATAAAAGGAAAGACTGCTGGATGGATGGATGGATGGATGGATGGTTATTAATCAACCAAAGCCCAGAGTTCAAGAGCTTTTTTTTAATTATTTGTATTATTATTTGATATTAGAAATAAATAAAAGGTTCTATGCTTAAAGTGATAGCTTTTGTCTGTCATTCCACTCAGTGTCAACTGTAATTGAAATTTAGCTGAAAACTTTTCTATCTGTCTGTCTATTTGCAGTATCTATCTGTCTATCTCATTTTATCATTTTAATCTCTCAGTTAAAAATGTTTTATGGTGAAATGTTTTTTTGGTACTTGATGATAAAACAAGGCAACCGAGTTGTATCAGGACTGCACAAGGACTGCATTTTTAGTCTTTGTTGATAAAGGAGCACAAACCCAAAGTAAAAGGAGACAAAAGGTGAACAGAGTTTAGGTTTGCACTTCCCTTACCAGTCCTTCCTGAGGTTTTAAACCTTTTAGGTCACTCTGACCCAGACATGGATACATTTGCACACTCATGAGTTTCCTGACAAACACAAAATGAAACAAGGGATGTTAAGGAACTTTCCAACCTTCTGACTCCAACTTCGGAGCCAAGTATAAAGATGAAGATGAAGTACTGATAACCTTTATATTTTGAAAAGGGGTGTTGTGATATAACAGTACTTACTTGATTATCATGTTCATAATACACATATGATCATATACATGTATAATTCAGTGCCTGTTAAATCATTTTCATTTCTTTTGCTTCACCCCCCCACCCCCACCCCCCCCCCCCCCCCCCCCAAACATCAAGATGGATTTGTATTCTTAGCAGGGAGAATATAGTATATGATATGAGGTGAGTCTGACAGAGGTCTGTCCCATCAGTCTGCCTCCTGTCTCCTGAAGGTAATGAGCAGCCTGGGATCCACATCATGTAACTTCATGAACTGAACTGGCTTCCAGGCGCCGCCGACACTGATGTGACTGTAACTAAGAATAATCCTGGTAAGATTTATCACTTATGATATTCAATCAGAAAATAGGACAATCAAGAGAAACTGCGCACACACAGTGGGCAACAGTGAGAAAGTTATAGAGTGCTACATGTTGAATGAGCAGTTTCTGTAAATGGATATGTAGTTTAGAGTACTGGTCTACAGATCAGATATACATTTTTCTTTAATTTGATGTAATGGGGAAAAACAAATCAGTACTCATGCTGTCCTTCTGATAAGAGCTGATCCGGGTTCTAATAAGCATTACTCCCAGGTATTACTTATTATTTAATAAGTAAATGTGTTTTTATAAATTCTCTAGATACTATAATACCAAATCTGCTATTGTGACAGTCCTAATTTGGGACATAACATGCAATACACACATACAAAAAATTGTGCAACCCATCTACCCATTAAACAAAAAATACCTGTGCCAAAAGATAGTACACATGTTGTGATTTGAGTGTTTACTTCAAAACTAATAAGGACTTGGATACATATATTGTAATATCATTGAACAGCACTAAATCATAATGTAGGCTATATATAGGAACACAAAAGGTGAACAAATACTCAACCTACTTTAGAACCTATTTTAACCAAAAAAAAACAAACAAACAAACAAAAAAAAACAGCTGGTTATTTTCTAAATGTTGTTTAAATAAAATTTTAGGCTTTAATTTAAAGCTAGAGTTGTCTAAACTCTGATCTTATTCTGTCCGTCTGCTAGCTGCTTGAGAAAGCTGCTGACTGTGCTCTTGGCACTGGAAGACCAGGCTGGATAATTGTTATGGAAATGTGATAAATGACTCTAGTTGGGTAACTTCCTCATGAGTTGACATTGTCAGCAGTTGCAAATGTTATGCTAAGCTACGCATTAATGTATAATTCTACAGCAACTGATTTATGTTGTTTTGATAACAGGTAGAGCCAGAAGTGTGCTGGCGATCTGGGGTATGCCTGTGGCCCAGAGAATTGCATCACTAGCGAGTCTGGAGCAGTAGAGCATAATGTGATTATGTAGCTGAAATTATTGAAGTTGACACTAAAAAAGAATGCATTTATGTAATTGTCAGTTTGTTAAAGTGGATAGTATTAACATTTATAGATGACTAAGTAATGTGGTGTAAGTTTAAGTGCTGTAACATAATATTTTCAGGCAAACTCCTGCAATATGTTGCGTGTCATCATGTGACGAGGATGAAGCGTTCATGTTTGGTCACATTGCCACATTTTTGCTGCAATGAAATTTGGGTAGCTAATTTAGATTTAATAATGTATCCCAATCAAGTAACCTGTGAAACTCAAATGAAAATCCCTTTAATTGCCTCAAAAAATATTAAAATCAAAACTTTGATATAAATCAATACTGAATACTGATACATATGTGTGTACGTGTGTATTATTAGTATTATTATAAATATTTTTCATGTTGTGTCTATATTTTTTACATTTACTTTTCATTATTGTGGTAAAAAGTATTTTATTTTTTGCTCATTTTTTAATTTTTGAATATTACATAGCCTGAGAATGTGTCCATGCCCAAATGTCACACCATATAAAAAATCATTAGAATGCAGCTCATACATATTGGATATTGCTGAATATCATTTTGAGCCTCAGGTCCTAAACAAAGACACAAAAAGCAACATTGTTTAAAGTTCTTAACTGTGATGTAGTCTAATAAATAAATAAATAAATAAAAACAGACAATCACAGTTTGTTTGTTTTGTTTTGCTTTAACACTTGGATTAATTTTTAGAAAGCCACTCATTTTGTAGTCAGTTTCAAATGTGGACGTGGTATTGATTGGCAGCCCTTCCTAAACAGCCAGTGAAACCTTTCCAGTCAGCTAGATTTGCAGTAAATGTTTTGACATTCCCCCTGGAATGATTTCCCTCAGCAAGTTTCAATCATTTCAATCAAGGACTCCTGGCAATGCCTGCCAATCACAATCTTGTCACCACTCCTCACATTTAAAGTATCTGCTTCAAATATATTGTTAAAAAAATAAATAAATAAAAATAACAAAACAAAATTAAGGACAGCATTTTAAACTTTATATAGCAGTTGTGCCTGAAAATTACTCTAACTTAAAAAAAAAAAAAAAAAAAAACACCAACAACAACGATGGCATAAAAACATAAACATAACCTCTTCAAAAATAAATCTACATGTCAAATTTAATTGATAAAGAATGTCTTACTTAAGCTGAATCAATAGTATTCTGTGTCAGACGTGTTTCTCTTTGCTCAGGCGAATTCACTCTTAAAATACAAAGCTGCTTCTGCTGAATGTTGCAGATTCAGAGTGACTTCACACCCAGAGTTCAGCATGATTTTATCTAGGTGTTATATGAAAACTCAGACGGTGTTGACACCTTGTAGACATTCTAGTTTGTTTGTTTGTTTTTTTTTTTCAGTATATTTGAAATATGCAAATGTAATCTTCAGTATAGCACAGATATCACTTCATGAATGAGGTCTCAGCATAGACAAAGACTACTGGCTGCACTTGGTGTTGGGGACAGTATAATAAACAACACATGTATGAACTCCGCCATAATCTTAATGCTTCAGGGAGCCAGTGAGGAGAAATTTATGGCTGTGAAATCTGGAGACTCATTTCTGTGCCTCTAGCATTCTTCTAGCCCATTCTAAAGGTTTGAGCACAAACTGCAATGCTAATTAGTCACACCTCATTCAACTGGAAGACTCAAGGTTATTTGACTAATTATGTGCAGGTAGGGATATTTATGCAAATATGACTACATGACTTGTGGTTTTCTCAGAGCTTCACAAAGGTCATTGTTCCTCGTCCTTACATTCAGACCTGCCAGCAGAGATGATCCTCGGCACAGGCAGTTGAATTATGTTCAGCATCAGGGCACAGAGCACCACATTCAGCAATTGATATTGTCATATCTTGTTTCAAATATAAAGGTCAATGTCAGTGTGAGTGGTAAGGTGAAAGGTAATTGCTGTGAAGGCTTATGCACGTGATACCTCATCGATAGGATCTCATTCAGAATTTAGAGGTGTCCATTGTCTGTTATTTATTATGTGTAGTAAACAAAGGGCAAAACAAAAAGATGAAAGTCACGTTTCACTCTTTTGTTTTTCCAAGAAGGTACAATGTTGTGTAGTTTTGCCATATGGTATTCAGCTGCAGACTTTTCCCTCTAGAAAATGTCAAGTATGAAATCCTCAGCCTTGTTTATGATGTCCAGCAGATATGGAAATAGTCATTACACAATAATAATAATAATAATAATAATAGTAATAAAAAACAAAAAACAAAGTTAGCATAGGAGACTTTTTATGAACCAACACAGAGATATGAGAGAACAAGCTCGTTATTTCTAATGCAGTTGCCCCACTAGGCCTGCTGGTGGCGCTAGAAGGAAGGATAGTGGGTCCCCAGAGAGTTTTCAGTCAGTTTTCTCTTAACAGTGGGTAACTAGCCCAGCAAATGAAATGGATAAAATATGTGCAAACTAGCAAAAGACTTAAAAATCACACTCAAGAAATCAGCATCACAAAAAAACATACCTGGTAGATTCATCGTCGATTCATCATTTGTTTTTCTTTAAAAAGCTGACATGAACAGTTGTATAGGATTGGACTCTTTTCAGTCTGTACTTGGCCAACAGCTGCATTCATCAACACCAGATCAAAGAAAGCACCAGTGTCAAGTTTGACGGATGCAAGTAGTGTGAACAGGCACACAATTTAAGGTGGGAAAGATAGACTTTACTGCTTGAACCCTAACTTGACATATCATCATGCGGTTAATACGCAATATTAACAATGTTGCCTGCTGGTAGAGGGAAGGCAGGTTTCATCCACATCCAAATGTTGTCACCAGATGTCATGCCCTTTTTTTAGGCATTCAACCTAAAACAGTGTTGCATTTAAGTGCTATTTTCAAGTGCACTGGATAAATAAAACATAGAAGAGAAATGATAATCAAACATAACCCATGATGGCTGCAGAATTTTCCCACTTCAGAAGTTGGCAAATTGTTGGGCATCAGTGGATGTTTGTGGTCTGTATTACTTATATTGATTTCATAATAAAATACATAATAAATATTACTTGCAAATGGCATTATCTCTGCTGGGCTTGTAATAATTCTTCCCAGCTAAAAGAAGTGGTAATGTGGGCTAGTGTAACTCTTGGTTGTAAAGTAGTGTGATCTGTTGACTCACTCAGCTCTACTCAGAAACCCAGGAGATGGGACACTCAGGCTATTACCAGCTAACACTGGAATGATTAGACCAACCATCCTGCACTTAGGTCATCTTTGTGTAATGCATTACCTTGAACTGAGAAAGGGCATCTTCTTCTGCCTTCATTTAAAAACCCACATTCCATTTCACTCCAAAACAGCCAATGACAAAGATGGCGTGCAAGCCATGTACACTTTATTTGCCATTTGAAAAAAAAAAAGGCACATCGTAAAACTGAATACACCCACTCTTGTCCCCTTCACTAATGTGCCTATTAGGAGTTAGAAATTGAATCAGCCTTCTGTTTCAGCAAAACATCCCACATGGAGTGGAAACATGTAAATGGCATCCACCCATAAGCGTTACCCACTATTCTTTCAACAACTAATTGTTAGCTTATTTGACAGTGTTAATTTACAACCTCTGCGTCTTTCGCTAAATTGCATTCTTTGGCATTAGGGTTTGAGGGTTAGCAATATTGTAAAAGGATTGAATTTCATTGCTTCTCTCTGACACAGTGCACATACTGTAAATGTGACACCTTGAGAGAGCTGGTGATCTTACCACTATGCAATATCAATGTATAGCCTAACTAAGCTAAATGTGGATGTTTTGTAAAGTTTTACTTTATGGGGAATGACATCACCAGCTGTGATATTATGCGTGACATATGGCTGAGGGATACATGACTGGGCTTAAAACAGACTGAATCTTGCCAGTGGCTTTTGGAATAGTAATCATAAAATGCATCAATGGCATACAATGTATTGCATAAACCTCTCTTTGCAGATACAACAGGGCGAGGCTCTGGGCAAAGGAGGGTAAGCAAGACCAAATGACTTCTTAATAACTTTGAACATTCAGATCTTAAAAATACATTTTACCAACACATAAATGTTAGTTACAGTACATTAGCTGAATGAAAAATGGGGAGAAATATTCATGAATTATCCAGGAATCAAGGCAGATTGCATGGAAATGTCCTACTACCATTTCTTAACAAGCCATTTTGTCTCATATTTAGTCTAGAATTGTTTTGATTCTTCAAACAAGTGAAAAAAATCTGCCAGTAGTATGAGATAATACGTCCTGTTTCCTATGTAGCTCTGCTTCATTCAGCAAGTGTCAACATTTTGAGAGAAGGCAGAAGAAAGCAGATCACTGCCTTTGTACCAAGAAAATTGTATTGGAGACAATTTTTTTTCATTCGAGTGGTTATTTTCCTAATGGGACTGATCTTTCCCTGGACATCAAGGGCAAGGCAAGGCCATCTCTGAGTGCACCGCTGATAGCTGGTTGGCAAGCTGCGAAGGTCGTAGGAGGTTTTTTTGTTTGTTTATCTACAGATGGGTAATCACCAGCCAACGTGAGCGCAGTCATTTAATGGGTTGGTGTTGCTCTAAATCAACATAGTGGTATTGAAAACAGTTGTTGTGTAAAAAGCCGAACCGTGTGGTTATTCTGGTAGCCTAACCTAAAAACCCTGATTCATTTCCAGTCAATGAGAAAATCTTGCTATAGCATCCTAATATTATACAAATAGGCTTTATAAAGCATGCAGTACAGTGATATAGACAGATAAGTTTAGATGTTGAGCATTCAACATATTTTTTATGGCCATTTTTTTTTCTTTTTATTGTCTTATTGGCAAGATTGTATCATTTACACATCCACAATAAAATTTTCAAACAAACAAACAAAAAAAAAGAAATGGTAAAATAACTAAAATTAGAAAAGGAAGACAAGCTGTCATATTGAGAAAAGGGAAAACAGGAAGAGAGAAATATACTTTGCTCATTATATATTAAGAAAATTCTAATAGTTTTGGCAGTACAACGAATGGACTACATATAGACCTATAGACTGACCTTTACAGTATATATCATGTTTGCTAAAAGATAATCAGTTTCAACTACAATGCAGGATTGTTACAGCAGCTTAATGAATAGCAGCCTACACATATACCAGCTAGCTCTATACCCTTTATTCATCACACTAGCTGAACTGTGCTGATGAACGTTATCAAAGAAAACTATAAGGTCAGGCATTCAAGAGAAGGATTACACCAAATTGACTGTAATTGCACGCAGAGCCAGGGGGCCACTTGTTTTTCACAAACTTGGGCAGCAGTTTGCATGTAAATGGACTTTTTCAGCTCGGCCTGATTGAGAGAGGTCCTTGTAATCTGAGTTGTTTGTCTGTGACATGAAATAATACACTCCTCTCACAGCACTAAGCTATGCACAAGGGAAATACCACTTGGTGTGTATGTGTGTGATCGTGTGTGTACGTGCGTATGGCTGGACTTTGTGAGTTGCAAGTCAATAAATAATTGAAAACCTGCTCTTGTTCCACACTTTCCCTGTGCCTACTTTTGTCTTTAATTAACAAGCTATGGACCCGCTAATCCTGAGTTGCTGTGTCAGGGAGACCAAAGTCACACAGGACAATGTGAGACGTTCAAGATCCAATCAAACGTTATCAATAATGGAGGACAACAGTTGATCAGATCTGAAGAGAGCTGAAAATGGATGAGAAATTGTCACAAGTCAGAGTGTTTACAAATAATATAGATAGTCTTTGAAAAGCATTAATTCAAGAAATACATGTGGCAGTATAAAATTCCAATAACAGAAGATTAAACAGAAAATAGCTTGTAAAAGTGCTAAACCTTTTTACTGACTACTAACTGAAATGGTCCAACACTACATTTTACTTTCAAAATTGTTTTATTATTGAATTTTATTGGAGTTTTTGGTTAACATTATTTCATGTCACTATGCTGGAGCAGTGTTTAAGACACTTTTCTACTTCCCTTTTTAGTTTCTATTCTGTCAAGTTTTGAGGAAAACATGTTATAATAACTACTAGAATTATCAAACACGCATATCAGCAGTACATAGCAAGAGGCCCCACGGTTCTACAATTCTTGTCAATTGCCATAATCTCTATTTTGAACAACCCATTTTAAACCAGCATGATTCAAGCAATGTGTTGAATAAAGGCATAAAGCTTGCCTGTAGGTCTTTATGCTCTAGGATTGTGTAATCTCTTATTGAAAGTAATTGCCAGTACTTCAGGCAGTGCATTGTTATTTAGCATCAATATACTTAATATACATTAAGAATACTTTTTTCACTTGGGTTTCTGTGGTAGGTTGTCACTCAAGTGGCAACGCAAGTGCAATGTAAAATATTTATTTAGGAGACATCCAAATGCAATCAATCTCCAAACCCCAAACACAAGTTACCATTTATACCCCCCAGTGAGTTTTAGACAATCTGGAGCTTGAAGAGTTTTCAGCTATTCAAACATGTATGAAAACATGATTAAGCTCAGTCTGTATCCTTAAAAGAAAGTGCAAATTTTATTGTGCCTATGTTTCTGAAGTGAGTACCAAGACTGGACAAAATTCAGATTGATTTACAATGTCTTAAAATGTAAGCAACATGCTTTATGCATGACAAAAAAGTGAGAAAAATACAAATCCCTACCACACATAGGTTGACATTGAAATATATCAGTGGAAAGTAAAAACATGAGGGTGAGCTGGTTTAGGGGTTTAAACATTTAACCGTAAAGTTTGGTGATCCAGGTTCAATTCCCAACTAATGCAACCAAGTTATTGTTGTAATCTAAATTAAGGTTTATTTATTAATCATATAACACCAAACTTTCAACCAAGTTTAAAAATGACAAGGGTTAAATGTAAATCTTCCATTTTAATCCTGGTTTTATTTACCAGTAAAGCCATATTAACTTTATTTCTGTTGCTGCATTACTTTAAAGTGAGAACTGAATGTAAATTAGGGATTAATTTTAAACCTGTCTCTGAGGTGGTTTTTTAAGGACATCAAAATAGCAACGTATTTGAAGTGAATGGACTAAAATGAAAGAGTTCCTCAAATGGAAAAAAAGGGGACTGACTCAACCCTTTTGAAATGTATGAAAATTCTGAATTTTCTAGGAGCTATAGGTTCAGTAAGGACTTTGCTACTGAACAGAGTGGAAAAGTTGGACTGGCATCAAACACAAACACACACACACACACACACACACATATATATATATATATATAGTGTGTGTGTGTACTCATGATCAGCATTCAAAATTTACCTGTATTATTGACTTAATTTGTAAATGACATTTCCAAATGCGTTTTTCTAGTCTACCAACCACTCAAAGCACTTTACAACGTCTGCCTCATCTTCACACATTCACACACCCATTCACACAATCATGACACAGGCTTCCATGCAAGGTGCCAAGCTGCTCATCAGGAATAATCAGTGTCTTGCGCAAGGACACCTCAACATGCTCTCTAGAAGAGCCGGGGATCAAACCAGGAACCTTCCGATTACCAGATGACCGCTTCCTGCTGCCCCCCTTCATTTCACAAATTTATGTGAGACTGCATGAACCCCAGTGGTGCAGTCTGAAATGGTATGTGCAGTGCTTACTTAGTATATTGTGTGGACTTTTGGAATTTGCTGCATATGTAGATAGATATAGATATAGATATAGATATATAAGTCTATCTATCTATCTATCTATCTATCTATATCTATATATCTATATATTTATCTATCTATCTATCTATCTATCTAGATAGATAGATAGACAGATAGATATAGACAAATATATAGATGACAAGATATATCTATCTATCTCTCTCTCTCTATAGAGAGAGATAGATAGATATACTTAGTTTTTCTTTTTTCTTTTTCTTTTTTTTTTTTTTTTGTAAATCATGGCATATAATTACCCAGCCTGATGGCTTGACTAGTCCTTGTACTCTGGGAAAACATACATTTATTTCCTATGTTCCCCACTTCTCTTGTTTCCATGGCAACTTGACAGGGAATGAAGGACTGGCTATTGGCTCTGAAGTCTCTAACTGCACTAATGAAACTGCTGCAGGAAGTACATGGTCTTTCTAGTTGTGAATTAAAAGAATAGTCACAGGAGTGCTTTTGCCAAAAACAGCTGGCATGCAAAAGGTTGTTTACTTTCAGCTGTACATGTGTTGTTTGTCTTTTTTTTTTTTTTTTTTTTGGAACTGGGTGATGTGGCTCATCATCTAATGTTAATGCTCAGTAGGACTACTTTTGAAGTTTGGGAGCGCTTTACAAGATGTGTTTTCTTTTGCCCTAGATTTAAACAGTAATATGGCCACTGTCTTACATGTAGATGAACTGTACAAAATTTACTTCACCATTAAATCATCACCAAATTTTAGGTGTAATTTCATTTTGGAACATCGACTTGGCCAGTTACACGCCACAACAAGCTTGCATGATTTGATGGGCTGATCCTTTCTGATGTTATTTGATGATTAGCTCCTGTATGCTCTGGGATTATTCCAGCACTTGTCAATAATTTCAAACAGCTCAAAAGTGTAAACCAACAGGAGCACAAAATGGGATGTTTTTATTGTTTGAAACTTGTATTCATACATACTGCGTTGTCATTGCATTGAAGATACAATGTTTTAAGAGCACATAAGAATACAATAAACAATCCAAACTTTCAATCCAATAAACAATCCAAACTATTACTGTATTGGCCTGAATTTAAAATAACCCCCCTTTTTCAACACTAGTTTTAGGAAAAATATTTTTTAAAGAGCAAATTTTAAAAAAAGAGAACATAAATATAGAAATAAGCTGACTTCTTTAGCAGAGGTGCTTTCTGTCGCTGCATTCACTTGCTCTGCCGGCTCCTCCCACAAAATGCCATCTCCGCTGCTGACCCTGACTAGCACCATGTCGCCACTGGCTGTTTTGAATGCATAATAATCTGTGTATCATTCGTTCTTTCTATTTTCAATTGCCAATCAAAAATTAAAAAATGAAAAAGTGACTGGTTATTTTGTTATTTGTTTTTTAATCTAACACCAAAATCCAAAATATGCCTGGTTTTTCATAGTTCAATTTTAGGCTCGGATCAAAAATACGAAATGGAAAAACGGGAATCAGGACTGAATTTGATTTTATTATTTAATTGGTCCGGTTTACGTGACCCAGAAGTTTGGTAATGAGCGGTAGCTCACAGCAGATCACAGCAGCCAGGTGCATTCAGTCCCGCCACCCTGATCACCGCCACCATGGATAGTTATTACGTGTTGTTTCGAGGACCAAAGCGTGTGACTCTAAAAGAAGAGGACATGACAACCGAAAAAATCAGCTGAGCTTCTTAACAATGATGGGTAGTAGCTCCGGAGACCTTCTTAACCGATATGGGAAACCCGGCCCTTTTCTGTGAAATTGCACAGTGGCGGTTCTGCCTATGTTGCCGCCCTAGGCGAAATTAGTGGCTTGCGCCCTTCTATGTCACTACTCCTACCGCGGCACCGGACGGCATCAGGCGGGCCGGCCGCGGCACCGGACGGTACCGCGCCCACCCGGTCAGGTCTGCCGGATCTGACAGGTGAGCGTCCGGTGCCGCTCAGCTCAGCTGATTTTTCCGGTTGTCATGTCCTCTTCTTTTAGAGCCACACGCTTTGGCCCTCGAAACAACATGTAATAACTATCCATGGTGGCGGTGATCAGGGTGGCGGGACTGAATGCACCTGGCTGCTGTGATCTGCTGTGAGCTACCGCTCATTACCAAACTTCTGGGTCACGTAAACCGGACCAATTAAATAATAAAATCAAATTCAGTCCTGATTCCCGTTTTTCCATTTCGTATTTTTGATCCGAGCCTAAAATTGAACTATGAAAAACCAGGCATATTTTGGATTTTGGTGTTAGATTAAAAAACAAATAACAAAATAACCAGTCACTTTTTCATTTTTTAATTTTTGATTGGCAATTGAAAATAGAAAGAACGAATGATACACGGATTCATAATGACATGCAACTGTTTCGTCCTCAAATATGGGATGACCTCACTTTTGTAATTTCCATATAAAAATATTGTCTTATATTCAAGCCAATATGGTATTTGGTATTTACTGTAAAATAATAATAATAATAATAAATAAAAAGGTGAATATTCTGCAATGGAAAATGAGCTAACAAGGTGAAGTCCTTTTTAATTTCATTGTGACTTTAATTAAAATAAGGCTGTACATTTTTTTTTATTATTATTATTAATCTTGTTAGTGTTGTTATCCAGATAAAAGAAGTTGAAAGCAAAAACTTACCATGAAAGAAAGAATGGCACTTACAATATCTCCACTCCTACTCAGGATGAGATAAATATAACAGCAGGGAAATTCTGGCAGAGGTAACTCATAATGGGCCCTGATGCAGCAATTATTATGGGCCCCCTGCTCTGCCTTATCAAATTAGTGTTGATAATGGTAATTGCCGCAGTCATTCCTCAGTAAAGAGGAGCCACTAGTTACTTTTAGCATTTCTGTATGCACCATTTACCCAGGTGCAGTTTCTGCACCACCTGTATCTCCCCAACTACAATGAAAACCCGCTGCCATACTGTGGTTTTACAGTCCTGCTCGGCTCAGTATGCACAGGCGGCAAGAGTTTCTTAAAATGGCAATGAGAGGATGCAGATTCAGC
The DNA here is from genome assembly GCF_902150065.1 of Myripristis murdjan. NCBI lineage: Eukaryota > Metazoa > Chordata > Actinopteri > Holocentriformes > Holocentridae > Myripristis > Myripristis murdjan. The sequence goes on along the minus strand of NC_043985.1, from coordinate 11,656,028 downwards.
TAGATGAATAATCACACAAATTGGCAATTAGGCTTTGTGTTTCAAAACTGAATGCAGGGTGTGAACAAAAAGTCTTGTGAAGCCCTGCAGTGATATTTTGTTATCTAATAATTAACAAATTGATGCAGTAATATATGTCACAAGTTAATTCTACTGTTTAATTTCTTTAAAGTTTTGTTATGTCATATATAACTACTGTAATAAGTGACTATTAGGTGGACTTATTATAGTAAAATGTGTTAGCAAGTATAGTTTTATGGTGTCAAAGGAAATATGAGCCTGATTTAGAGTTCTGCTTCAGAGCATAAATGTACAACAACTTGAATGTGATGACAAGCCTGCAGCTCTGTTGATACCATGTTAGATATCAAATGATACTGTCCTGCAACTGAAAATGCCTTGGCATGCATTTCACTATACCTGTCATGTATAGTGCTATAAAGTGCTATGCTTTGCATTTTTATTGCTGCATCACTGCTATGGGACCAAAAAGGGTGACTGTGTTATGTGCATGACACGTGAGCAAAACCTTCATACTCTTAAGAGATGAATCGGCATTCATGAAAGTGAAACAGCTGTTGGGAAACTACACAAGCTGTATGATAGAGAGCACTAAAGGTCATCTAAAGGTCACTAAAGAGAATTTAATAATACTAATATGAGCTTGTGCTACCACTTCTATATGTGTCCTTGGTTGACACTATTTTCAATTAATCTCTAAGGCAATGACAGCTGTAAGCTGCAGTTAATGTTATTAACTTGACCCAAGGACATGGGCAAGTTGTATTGGGTCAGGGAGGAGTGAAAATGTTGATGCAGCACTTGTTACTCCCCTGATTCATGATCACATGCAGCCACTGACATGCCATGAAATCAATATGAAACCAGGTAATGAGTGGCCAGCAATCAACAGCCTTATGAAGAGCAGGGTGGGTGCCTTCCTTACATATCACTCAGTTGACACACAGCAGCACCCTTGATTGAGTGCATAAATTTTCTGCTGCAAGGACAATTTGGATTAAGAGATGGTTTGGATACAGTTTAAAGTTTTCACTAAGAAATACAACAGGGCACATGTACAAATAAAAAAGAACCCATTAACATGCATGATATCATACATGAACACCCAAATGCAAATTCACATGAGTGCACCCAAAACTGACACACTGTTATTTGGAGACATAGGGGAAAAACGGGAGAAATTAAGATAAAAGGAGTCCCAAGCATAAGATTGATGAGCATCTGGGACACAGTGCCTCTCATTTTATCACACAAGAGAGAAAGCTTCAACCCTCCATGTCATTTTTATGGAAACAAATTTGAAATGAAAACATTTGTGCTGCGATTCAAATCAGAACCATACAACGCTGTTGCACTAAGAAATAAGCTAAATCCCACATTGTCCTTCATGTTGAATTTCTCAGGCCAAAAATGAGTCACTTCACTTAGCATGATCTGACAGACAGCACATGAATGAAAAATAGGAATTTAAGTAATTTCCTTGACATGGATGTGACAGCATTCAAATGCTGTGCGTGTTAGTATTAGCTACATACTGTAAGTAAAAGCAGGTCTCACCTCAACTTTAATGTAGTGTCACTAATGGATTGGAAATTGAACGGCTGCCCAAAACAAAGCTTGCAGCAGGCAATTTACAGCAAGCATAGATTGTACTTCAAAAAACAGCCATTCATGCCACCGTAGCATTGAGACCGACCTCATTACTATTCTACAAGGTAATGGAATCATTTTTGAAGTGATTTTCATAAAAATGTATAGATAAGAACAAATATTCAAGTTTGTTTTGGAAAAACTGCTCACAAAACCAAGATTTACATTACATTCATTTCCATGGTCATGGGGCTATGTAATCCTGCCCCTTGAAAGACACCCATCCCCCGTCCTCCTAACCCTTCAGTTTGGGTGCATAGCCTTTTATGGTTTCAAAACACACTCATGATGTTTCAAACCATTCACTTATATCAGTAAAGAGTAAGGTGTGGTCTAATCTAAGATTTAGGATTATCTTTCAATTTAGTTTTAGTGGACTCTCACTTTCTTTTTTTATCAACTGCATTGAAAAACACTGTTGATAGTCATTTGATTTACTTGATGAGAGCTTATGATCACATTTTCAAAATAGCAAATTCACAATTCATTTTCAGATGTAATCCATGTGATTATTTATGGATTTATTAGTAGTCCTTGTCAGTGGTCAGACAGCAGGTTGTATGTGGAAACAGCACCAATTAGCGGTGTCTTAGTTTCTCACATGCCTTAATATTTGATACCTTGTAATTCTCTAAGAGTGTTACCTGATTCACGGGGCCAGCTGATCATCCAGGTGTAGACACTTTTGCTGTGAACAGGGACTTTATTCTCCATCTGCTGTATTTAATCATTTAGTTCTTGCTATTAAGAAAATTCAGCACCACAATAAAAAGGCAAAACATTTTTTCTACATATCTATTGTGCCCTCATACAAGTGGACCCATTCAAACCCCAAAAAAGAAACAATGCTCAAAATCGTTGATTGCACACTACATATTTAAAATATTTAACTTGCTCACTTTATTTGCTCTTATGGAAATGCTTCATTTCATAGCTGTAAATATCACTGTGTCCCTTAGCAGTCAATAAGAGGTTTACAGAATATTCTGTGAGGATATGTAAAACATTCCCAGTGCTATACTTGCAGGAGTATTTTCTCGTACTAACTGCAAAGATGCACATGGAGCCCTGATTTTCTACTAACTACCTTTGTTAGTGTGTCTGATGTTACTTAGCTTTTAAATGTTATTAATTATGTAAATGAACAGACAAATGTTGAACGCTGGATAACACAGAAAGGCCTCATCCCCATAAGCGTTCACCTTACTCAAAGCGAGGTTACCCCTGCCTCTCATTTTTCTAGTTTGCAGTTCAAACCGCTCAGATCATTAAGCAAACACTGAATGACTACCAAGTGCCCACTGGCTTTTGTGCAAGCATCCACCCGCTTTGTGCATTTGTAGCCCACTGCTCAGCACTGCACATTTTTTATTAAATCATAACCTTCCAGATCCTTACTAACTGACTGACAGATGTTTGTTTTCTTCCTGTGTGTGAAGGGAGTGAAGATCCCCGCATTCTTCCTCCAACTGTGTCTCACATGCACAAACAGTCTTGACAACAACAGCGGCATCCTGTCTGGAGCTGACATGTTGAGAGAAGCTGGCTAGAGCACAGTGATAATGAGAGGGAGTGGGAGGGAAGGAGGGACAGTGAGAATTGCTTCTACTCTTAGATGTTGTGCCATCTCTTTATCATCCTTCCATCTTTTTCTGCCACCCTCCCTCCCTCACTTCACTGCCCACCTTGTCTTTTCTCTCATCCCCTCTTTTCTCTTTTCCAAAACAGTATGTGGCTTCTCTCTCTCTCTTAGAATGTCTTGTCTCCTACAAGGTCTTTCATTTTTCCCTCATTCCAATCACTTTACTAAACCAGTTCTCAGAATTTTATCTCTGTGTTTAACTCTGAATCTGTTTCTCCCCCTCCTCTCTTTCACCAACTATTGCTCTTTTGCTCTTCTTGTCATTGTTTTTTTCTTGAAAATTCAGTTGCAGTCACTGAGAAGCAGCACAGGAGATGTAGCAATCATCATAGCGTCAATGCAATGGCATACCAACAGCACAGTTGCTGAATGCATCATTTGGTTATCTGTGCCAGACTTGACATAGGTGCTATAGACCACAACTAACCCTTAAAATTCAGAATAAAATAGAATTCAATCAGAATCAGAATCAGAATCAGAAATACTGTATTGATCCCCAAGGGGAAATTGGGTCAGTTGGAGTTGTTCAGTTCTCAAGAGATAGAATTAAATTACAAGAAAAACAGAAAGAAATACAAAACAAAAACATATCAAAAAAAAAAAAAAAAATGTGCTTTACAAATTTTTAAAAGTATGTGCATTTTGTAAAAATTGTATCAAAGGCATGTGCAAAATTATGTGCCTTAAACCTCAGTGTATTAATCCTTTAAGTATTACAACAATAAATACAGAAATCCAGAATCAATGAGAAAGAAATAGAGAAAACCATGGTGTATGCAAAATGGCCACACACACCCTGTTATATCACATTGTACAATAAGGAATATTGTTATTTGAGCATAGTACCTTACAATATATGTATCATCATTTATTTTCTCATTCACATAATAAAATTAATGCTATCATCAGATGTGAGGGAATGGATTGAGGCTAATTTTGACACCATTTGTCTGTTTGTTTGTTTTTACAGGGACCATACACAGTATTGTGCCAGATATAGCTAAAAAACCATTTTCCTCTGAAGTCCCTGCATGCCTTGGTTGGATGTGACAGGACGCAGCCAGTGTAGCAGGGTCAAATTCACTTTAATGGGAGTGTTCACTCAATGGCTGACGCCTGCTGGCACTGCCTGACACCATTAGGTTGTAAAAGGCTCTCACCAAATAGTTGGGTTTCGTCTCCTTATTGAGGAGTAACCCTGAGGAATGCAGCCTGGGAGAGAAAGCCTTGTATTCTTGGTGTTAACTAAGTGTGCTCTAGCAGTTAGTGAAACCCAGATGTGTAAAGTACCATGACAGGTATAATGTTGGTGAGACTAAACCCAAAAAAGAGCTGTATGACAATGGTTTCAATATTGTTTATTGTCATTCACTAACATAAAGGTGTAAAGGGGAATAAATAAGTAGTTATTTCTCCAAGTTTTATATTTGCACTTTTATTTTTATTACTCACAGGTATGCGGTTATGCACACACCATAGGTGTTTTTTATCAGGATGGGGGCAATTTTCACTGCTTAGCGCGCCTACTGAGTGTACTAAAAAAAACAGTTTTGTCTCCCAAAATCCACCAAAACATAGTCAGATTGCGTCAACCCTTTACCATTAGATTAAGCAGGAAACACTGAATATTTTTGGCAGATAATATGTGAATGTTCGGTTTGAATTGTGGGTGTGAATAGTGAAAAACTGGGACAATTTGGTAGTGAATGTTGAAAACTGGGTCATTTTTGTTGGGACTTGGAACACCCAACTTGAAACCAGGACAATCCTGGACAAACCGGGATGTCTAGTCACTTTAGGTTAGCTGGCCAAATACTGTGCTTAGTAGATGATACCAAAACACAATTAATCACATTTCTCAGTATTGCAATGATTAGTGAATAGCAGCACTTAGACTCCACTATGGCTGCTAGAGGTGCTAAAATAAAAATGGAATATTTTTCAATTAGTAAGCAGTTTTACAACAATTAACAATTTCTAGATCCTACAACAGGTTTGATAGGAGTAGGCTACAGAGTTGCATTCAAGTCTTATCAGGCAAGGGATTGCAGCAGTGTGGCCTAATTTTTAGAAATAACATGCTGAAATCAGAGGGTCCTTGTGCCCTATGGAATGACCACTCTCTGTCCCTGTTGGCTTAGTGGTAGTGTTCTCTGTGATAATATCCTGTGAAGGGACATGGGAAAAATTTACCAGAGATCAATAAAATAAATAAATAAAGGTGTTGAATTCTACTGTGAGTGAATATGAATGTGTCCAATATGAGTATGAATAAGAAGGACTGGTTTCCAAATGCAAAATATTCTTTTTGGATTTTCTGGTATTTTGATTTTGGACATAATCCTATACAGGATATCAAGCTGAGCATTTCAATTAAGAAACCCATGTTTGAGGGCAGCGCTCCAAGAGGGAACTGCTGAGTGGAGGAGGTTATATTCTGTGATCCCATGTCCTGTTTCAAATGAAATTAGGCTGTAACTAGACCATGTGTATTCTCTAAAATGTATTAAAAGTAAAAATTTCTTTTCCTATACTGGCCAAGAACAATTAATATTTTTTTCTTCAGAGAACCCGGGTGACTCTCTTTTACAAATCCTGCACAGAGTCAGTCCAACCACTTTCCCTCATCTGTTCGTATGGCAGTCAAATCCAAGAATGCACTGGCTAAAATAGTGAGTACAAGCAGCAAAATTATAGGTAGCCAGCAGAGGAACTTGTTTGTTGTGTATAACAGTTGGGTTGTGAAGAGGGCAAAATTCATCCTGTCTGACTGCACTCACCCTCTTCATCAGGAGTTTCAAACCCTTTCCTCTGACATCGGCTTCAAATTCCCCTCAGTCTAGACAAAAAGATACAAACACTCACTTCATCCCCACAGCCATTACCCTCCTGAGCTCAGCAAGAAGGAGGTAGCCTGCCCATCATAACTATGCAGGCCTACTTTTAAGATGTTTATGTTGATGTCTAGCTACTGTATGTTTTTGTTGCTATTGCTGTATTTTGATTGTAATGGTACGCTGGTCATACTCTATGTATGGGATTGACAGGACAGTCATGACTGTGTTGCTCTTATTGTTGTTTTGATGATTATGCTTGTTCATTGATGCAGTGGTGATGAGTCTGTGTTACTAATGTAATGTCATGTTTGTTTTTATGTTGCACTTTATGCTGCAATACCAATTACCCTTCAGGAGCAAATAAAGTTGAACATGAACTTTAACATGAACTATACCGTTGCTCTATTAATTTAATCTCATAGTCACTGTCTTGGCTTGGGCAATTGGACAAATATATCTACTATCTGGATTTGGTTGAGTGTATCGCCGGTTGTTGTTTTGTTTTTTTTGGTTTTTTTTGGGTGGGGGTGGGGTATTGTGTGTGTGTGTGTGTGTGTGTGTGTGTGTGTGTGTGTGTGTGTGTGTGTAGCGAGTGTGCAGTCACAGTCTATGAAGTTAGCAGTATAGCTGCGTAGCAGAGAAATGTGTGTACAGGTTAAGCTATTCGCCAGTTTTGCAGGACCCTGACAGTTGTTTGTCTAGAGCTGTGATGAAGCTGTTTTCAGCTGGTATTTGTTTTTTTTTTTGTTTGTTTTTTTTTTACTGTTTAAAGCTACATTAAGCAATATTATATGCATTTTGTTGCAGTAAAATGACTCCTGGCTATGTAAGACTGTGGGTCTTCAATCAGCACTGCGACTACAGAAAAAGTTCATTCAAAGTGGCTGTTTTCCTTGTCGCTGAAAGTCTGCAGCTTCACCATGTTTTCAGATTGGATTGCAGAGACGAAATAATCCAAATAATCAAACAGAACATCATTTGCACCTTTAAACAAGCAAAATATTAGATATGTGTCTACATTGTGCTTTTAACAATAATTTATTCTCTAGCGGACAGCTTTGCTGTTGAGTGACTAATAAATACTTTGCTGTTGTTCTAATGTGAAGCAGCATGGCATACATAACTATATTTTTAAATTAGTTTTCCATGCACTTCCCATTAGTAACTGCTTTAAAAAAAAATGTTTTCAGTGTATTCACATGGAAATTATAGCTTTAACATGTCCAAGTGATAGGTTTTTTCTCCAAGGTTTGCTACACTTCAACACTGGCTGAAGCTAAACCTGAATGTGAGCGCCATAAATGTATTATGGTGCAACATTTCTGGGCGTACTATATATAAATACTTAAAAGACAAATACAGGCAGTGGAGTTTACTGCCTTTAAACTTAAATATCTCTCAGACTCTGTTATTGCATGCCTTTTAGAATATATGGACCTTTCAGCATTCTCAATTACATTTAGAGGGAAATGTATTCTCTCACAGACTACATCTGTGACATAACACACATACGTTTCTAATCAACATATGTTATAGGCCATATATAACAGCCATCCAAAACTACTTGGCTAAGGTTAGGAAAAGGTTTGTTGTCATGGTTACGGTTAGAAAAAGATCATGTCTAAGGTTATGAAATTTGAGCTAACGTTCATGAGCTAAAAATGAACTCTGCTCTCACTTAAAGCAGGAATCAAACTCTGGTCTCTCAAGTGATAATGATGTCTTTGATTCACCCATCCACCACTCCACCTTTATACCAGGTCATGGTACATGCTGCAGATATGCTGATTATAAACAAATCTGTAATATGTCACAAACAAACTTAATCCGTGACATAACACATTTTCCTTGAAATGGAACTGACAATGCAGTTTAGTTGTGTAGGAACAATTTGTAGGAGAGCAGGCTGCATTACCATGTGAGCTGGAGATATCAGTGGCTCAAAGAAAGCATTGATCATAAAACAATATGGAAGCTATATCACTATAATGTTTAAGTATATAGGACATCCAAGACAACTGTTTACTAGGGTGTGTATATTTTCTTTGTGAGAGTTCCACTGATTTCAAATTTTTCCCTCTACTAAGTGGACAAGTAATAGAAAACCCCATTCTTATTTATCAGAGGAAGAGACTGCCCTAGTTTGCAATGGTTGGGACAATGACAAGTAGCACACCCACTGCTGCATTCTTTCCTGTAAAAATCCCAAATCATTTTCCCACTGACAAATACTAAATGAGTTCTCATCACCAAATAACTGCAGTAAGGATATGAATGCCCTCCACAATAAAGTACATTGCAATAAATCATTGTGCAGGGGGCCACTTGCCGTGCACACTGTTTGGTCCACCTTGAAATGCACAATGTCTACACAGCATTTTTTTTTTGTTTGTTTTGTTTTGTTTTGTTTTGTTTTGTAGTCTTCCCTAGAGATTTTAGCCTTTGTAAAGGGTCAAGATAGATTCCCATCATTCTCTGCATTCACTGAATGCACAACTACAGAATAAAACACACTCACCAGTCATATGCAAGAAAAATATCTACCAATCAAGCCGCCACTCTTTGATTTCAGCTCTCTAAACAGAGCAACAAAAAAAGGAAAATTTTTGAAGTTATGTAAAAAGAGAGTGCTATCCATTTAGGTGAATTTATTGTTGGGAGGAAGCACAAAGCTCACACCAGGAACTCATAGTCTCCCATCTGGGATGGGTCACGAGAATAACCAGTAAGCATTTTGCATGTTGACTCCTTTCAGAGGAGTCAAACCTTTTGTGTGACTGCAGCACTTAACCCAAAACATCCAGGGGATAGTGTTCACTTGAACTTAAAATAATCATGCAGAATAACAAGGTATTAAATATGGAGTTGTGACAATAAAGTACCGGACAAGGTCAGAACTACGTGGTGTTTCCTTTAGACTATTTTAAGAAAGACATTTCAGACTGTTCTAAAAAACAATTAAGAATATGAGGCAGTTAAAATAGTGTTATTGCATTGAAGGCTACAAGCACTGTATCAGAGTATATTCATTTATGATCATGTACTTAATTAGAGTCTTATCAGTTATTTTCTTGGCCAGTGTTACTTGTCTGGGCTAAGTTTCTGAAAGGTGGGAAACAGGGGGAAATACTTCTGAATTTCAAAATACCATATACTCTGTTATTTCCACTTTCTGGTGTCTAGACTCAAGGCTCAGTTCTGTGCACTGTGCGCTCTTTATGGCACTGGGAAAGTGTTACTCAAAAATATTGATTTGACGCTTGGAGACAATAAGAATAATATACATGATTGTGTGGCCCTTTAAAGGGGCATTAAGTAACATATGACATTCACCAATCACTATAAGAGACCAAGAAATTGCAACATCAATAGGTTCCTAGCACAGCTAACAGTTGGCCTATAATTGATTCAAATTATAAAGTCGCATTCATTATAGAGACAAGAGCAGAGATCCATGAGAAATGGAAAGGGGTAGAGATGAAGGATTGGAGAGACTGAAATTCCAATGGGTGGAGAGTTTTTTGTATGAGCTTATGGCTAGGTTGATATTTTGTACTAACTCTGCACCAATTTGAAATTTGTATAATCATGGTGAACTTTCTCCAAGCTTTTATGATACTATAAAACTGTGTCATATTTGAAACCAGCCTTTTGGGATAATTGTTGGATCACAGTTACTGAGCAGTGCACATTGTTTCTTTGAACTGAAGCAATTTTACAGATTTAGTCCAGTATGGGCCAGTGCTTTTTTTTTATCTGAAACTGTGAAAGGATAAATTGACCCTTGCTTGTATCTATGGTCACCCAGTAATCACAAAGTTGTGCTATGTGATGCTTGACTGTCCACTTAAACTGTGTGATTCCAAGGGCTTTAATTTAATTAAACATCTATATTCCTTCAACCTGCAAGCCAAACTCCATCAAAGCCAAATTAGTTCCAATTTATCAGTAAATTAAGAGTAAAAGGGAACAAAGTATCTTTTTTCTTTCTCTGTATTCTTGCAGTTTGGGAGATTGGTTGGGTTGGGGTGCATCTGAGTAGCACTGAGTAGTGCTACTTTCTATTTTATGCACCAATTATTTTTTTCCAGTGTATTAATTACGAGTACGAATGCTCATCTAAGATGAGCAGAACTTGCTGATGAAAAATAATGTTTTCACCACTCTCAAACTGTACCAAAACAAAAATATATTCTCCTTTAATGTTTAGCAACAATACAAATGAGTAGTAGTTAGTTAATAGGACTCTATTGGCATAACTACACATCTAATTGCTTCAACACACTGAATTTTGCATGTGCACACTCACAGCACAATCAAGATAAGCATACTCATCCATATTGCTGTATTTATGGTGTGTGTTTACCTCTATCTGGAATTTAATAGGTCTACACTGACATCTGGAGTAAGAGGATGACTTGTTAGAGGAGTTCTCCTGTGGCCATTGAACTAGAGTCATCATGTGTAACTATTACCATATCTAACTATTTCAAACAGGCTTTATCCTGTAATGGGACTCTGTTGGCTTTGACAGCCATGCCTGATGACCATACCTCCTGCTGTGACATACGCTGTGTTGGAAGTTAAAACACACAGACTTGAATGACAACATGTGCATGTACATGTCTGTCATGTCTGCGAGTTTCCTTTCCTTTGGAAAGGAAACTACCATATGCTGTATCCCATCAGTGCCCATGACAGGATGATATGTCTCTTCAGTGGTTCTACACTGTAAGACATTACCACAAGCCAGGTTCTGTGTCCTAGGAGTACAGATATGGAGAAAACAGACATGTCCACAAGATTCAGATGAATAAACTGGGTGTCCACCATGATACTGCTGAGCATTTCCTCCACAATTACTCCACTAAATAAGGCTGTTGATGCTGCTATGGTCAGTGTAGAATTCATTCACATAGTTTAGAGGGCAGGGGTCACTGCCTGCTGGTACATAAAGTTGTGACATACCTTCGTAAAGCCAGTGGGCAAGCCTCGGCTTTGACAAGGGCTTGCTGCTGTGTGTATCTCATCGTATCTCTGCACTCTACACAAGTCTACCTCGTTTAGACTTGTGTTTGAATTTGTGAATTGGATCGTTTCTGTACTTGAAGGTGGTTTCTGTAACTGAGACGCATTTGGCCGTTGCAGCGTGTTTGGCCCTTGTCGGCCACCGTATGAAAGCCTACATCTTATGACTTCACCTTGATTTAGCCTACTCACCAAAATGCATCCGTCACTCAGAGGAGAATAATCCATCGGTTGTTGTGGTTCACAGCAAACGCATCTATGATCTCCTGTCCATTCAGGGGCCCTTGCTCTTTCTGCGTTGATTGTCAGCAAAGCCAAGCTACTATTCAAGCTACTATTGGAACTGTTGTTTTTAATGTAAAACATGTAGAAAATGTATGCATAGCCCCAAATAGCCCTATTGTCTGAAACTGTAATTTTGATCGATGTCCCAGATTCAGAATAGAGCTGTCCATGGTGCTGAAAACATTAATTAAGCAATAAGCCCCTTAAAGCAGTGAGTTACAGTGATTTTACAATGGCTGAGGGGGAGCATGATGAGGAGGACTGTTTAAATGCCAATTCTAATTGAACCAGGAAACTTATTGGTTGATTCATGGATCAAACACCTGATGTGAATTTTGCCGTTAAACTCCTTGTTAGAGAACAGCAACTTGTGCAAAAAGTACTGAAACACTGAACAGTTGGACATGTGCATTCAAAAGTTTACAGAAGGTCACATTAAGTTCACCTGTAAAGGTTATAATGCATTTTAGGTTCATCCTGAAATTTCACCCGAAAGCCGAATATCCCTAACTTTTTGTGAGTAGTGTGTATACCTGCAGTTAAATTATCAACAACGAACTTCAAATTGATTTTGACGGACCTAGGTATACACCATACTGTTTATCTGTTTCATGGTGCACACGCATATCTCCCAGACAGCCCTGATTCGAATGAGTAGGCCAATAATGACATCCATATCCTTATTTATGCTGTTTAATTGGCATTGTAGTAAACTGACAAGCAATTCCATAAACTTGCTACACCCATGCTCCTTTGTTCTCTTGGCTGTGTGCCCAGGGACATTGTCATGTTGGAAGGTGAACCTTCAGCCCAGTCTGAGGTCCTGAGCACTGTGGAGCAGGTTTTCATTGAGGATATCTCTGTACTTTGCTCCATTCAGCTTTCCCTCTACCCTGACCAGTCTCCCAGTTCCTGCTGCTGAAAAACACTCACAGCATGATGCTGCCACCACCGTGCTTAACTGTTGGGATGGTATTGGTCAGGTTATGAGCGGTGCCTGGTTTCCTCCAGGCACAATGTTTGGAACTGAGGCCAAACAGTTCAATCTTGGTTTCATCAGACTAGAGAATCTTGTTTCTCACAGTCTGAGAGTCCTTCAGGTGCTTTTTTGCAAACTCCAAGCGGGATTTCATGTGTTTTGCACTGAGGAATGGCTTACGTCTAGCCACTCTGCCATAAAGCCCAGATTGGTGGATCAGTGATGGTTGTCCCTCTGGAACTTTGTCCCATCTCCACACAGGATCCCTGGAGCTGGGTCAGATTGTTCTTGGTAACCTTTCTTACTAAGGCCCTTCTCCCACAATTGCTCAATTTGACTGGGCGATCAGTTTTTGGAAGAGTCCTGGTTGTGCCAAACTTCTTCCATTTGAGAATTATGGAGGCCACTTTACTCTTGGGAACCTTCAGTGCAGCACAATTTTTTGTAGCCTTCCCCATATCTATGCCTTGGAACAATCCTGTCTCTGAGCTCTGCAGGCAGTTCCTTTGACCTCATGGCTTGGTTTTTGCTCTGATATGCATTGCCAGCTGTGAGGCCTTCTATAGAGGTGTGTGCCTTTCTAAATCAATTTAATTTACCACAGGTGGACTCTAATCAAATTGTAGAAACATCTGAGATAGTTGAGACAGATAGTTGTCACTGGTATCTTATATTTACAAAAGTGTCATAATTAATAGTTGATAACAGGTAGTGTGTCCTGTCTGTTTACTAGAATCCCCAGCAGTATTCACCAAGCCATACAATACCAAAATAACACTTGCAGAATATTTGAAAGGCTAAAAGAGCATGCCATCCATCCATGTCAGATTTTGAAAATGGGATTTTCATTCTGAGGTTGTCAGTTTGAGTGGCAGCCTAAATCATAACAAAACCTTGCACTGATTTCACATCCTAGGTCTTTCATTTTATTAGTGCTTTGTTTGTCATCATTTTACCTTGAATCTTTGAGAATTTCCTCATAAAATCTATTCCAGTTCAGTCATGCACTTGCAGTGACATGGGTGTATTTTTGTCAAATGAAATTTACAGGCAAAAGTGTTCTGAACCTTTGTCTGGTGTCCAGGAATTGTGCTGCAGTTTTCCTTAAGTAACCACATGGCAATACTAGGAGAAAGTTCTTTCTTACACATCTTACATACAAGAAAAGATGCCTTGTGACAGGGCATATAAAGTATGCCTTTGATTTGGGTAATATTTAGACTGACAGCTGGGTAATTCTCATGGACAAGCATTTGGCAGTGGCTATTCAAATTCAGTGAGTGATCTGATCTAGCAGGTTCATGGTTGGTACATGCCACAGGAGGATTTGACATTGTTTGGCCAAATTAGTTTTCTCAAAGGACATGTAAAAATCCATCACTGCCTTACACAGACAGAAATAAGGCAGGCTTTATGTAAGGCTGCTATGCAGAAGTTACAGCCAGTGCAGCCTCAACAAGATGAAAGCAAGATATCTAGTAGTTAACATCAATGGCATCACAGCAGAGAGAGAATTGCACCAGTTTCTTCAAACAGTCCTAATAAAAAAATAAAGGAAAGCTGACTGCCCAGTCTCCTCAGAAAAGAGTGGGCCCCTGAGAATCTGTTGACAGTACATTTGCAACGATAAGCCTCCATTTATCAGCCCTGAAATGCCTTTCAGAGTTTTAGCAACTGTAACGCTTTTTGTGGAGATAAAATGATGTTTACTAAAAAAAAAAAAAAAAATTCCATCAGGCCATTGTAGCATCCAACACAGTGGGCTCTAGTTTCGCAGACCAGGCGAGGCGGGGGCGTAGCGCAGATGCGCTTCGCCAACTGGGTGTGGCCAGGCGTATTTTCCAAGTTTGGCACGCCGTTCTCGGTGGCGCAAGTACTCCGCCGTCCCTCCTACCGGCGCAAGGGAGGAGAGAAGGCGTGGAGTGGGTTTGACACAGCCGATTCACATTTAACCAATCAAATGAGCCCCTGTCCTTGCCTTTAAAATGCGCTGCGCGAAGGCGTAATGAAAGTTTACACAGCTGACAGGGAGGTCTATTGCCGCAGGCGGAGCAGAGCTCAGGAAACAGGCGCGGAGCGGAGACCGGCAAGCAGTGCGGACACGTCACCAAAACCTCACAGGCAGGCTTCTGGAATGTCAGGCACATGAACGATGCAATAAATACCTAAAAAAACACTATTCAATGCTACGATCACAATCAGCACATACATATATCTCCATATCAACTGTCCCGTCACAGCTGATGTCAGATCAAAAGAGATTGGCACCGTTTGTGCTGATTGTGAGGTTTTGGTGATGTGCGCCAGGCAGCCAAACTTCGATTGCGCCGGCTCCGCTCCGCCTTGCGCGGAAAGTAGACGTGGTTTCAGATGGCGAGCTTTTGGCGCACCTCGGCGAAGCCTTTTGGCACGAAACTGTCACTGCGCCAAGCCGAATCTGTCGGCACCTCCCCCCGCTGCGCCGCCACTCCCATCTCGGCGAACCTCCGCCTGCGAAACTTGGACACTGTCCGCCTCTGCCGTTTCGCCGGTCGAAACTAGCTCTGCGTGGGGTTCGCCTCACTGCGCCACCCCACGCTGCGCCGGGAAACTAGAGCCCAGTGACTCTATTAATCTAGCTAATCATGCTAGCAGATCATTGTCACATAATGCTAAAAAAGCAAAAATCAGTCATCAATAGTCATTTTTTCATCAGTCATGCTTGCACCATAAAATTTAAATAAAAAAGACCCTTGTAAACCAGAACAAGTTATTAATGAACTTGAAAATGGAAATGCTTAAATAAAGGGTCCAGTTTAAACTGAAATATTTTTTTTTGTTTGTTTGTTTTTTCACTTCAAAACATAATTAATTAATTGTGAAGGATGTTGTATCATGGTTACAGCTGCAGAAGACTGCAGTTTGAGCTAACCGTTAGTGTGGATTTAGTCTGAATATTCTGTCCAGTTCTGCTCTAGGTTAACTCTTGAGTCTGTTCATAAGCAGCTTGCAAAGTGGCGTACACTTTGTGACATCGATATTAACGTTGTTTCCTGTATTGTAGATATGTTGCAGTACATTAAACATGACTAAAGAAGAACGAAACTTCAGCTGACCTTCTTGTGGGAGTTTCTATTCTTTTATCCTTATTTAACCAGGAAGCTTGGCTAAGAGCATATCCTTGTTTACAGCAATGGCCTTGGGGAGTAGCTGCAGGAGAAGACAGGGTTATACACACACACACACACACACACACACACACACACACATCTGGGAGCTGCCCAATTACAACCACATTCCTCTACTGCTGGCCACCGAGCAGTTCCATTACAGCAGCTGGGGGTGTTCAAATGGTAATTTTAGTTAACCTTACCCTTTATGTTAATTTTGAAACATTTATCTCTCATCAGCAAATCCCTAAGCAAACTGATGGCAATAACCTACTCCCTATTTCCTTCTTTCACACAAAGTGTGTTTTCAGAATTTCTGACACAAGTCACTTAAACTGTGCTGGCTCATGTTTCCCATTCCATTACACTGGTATTCCCATTATACTGTGTTATGGGTGAGTATTCTTGGCCCCTTATCACGAACAAGCCTGGGAAGATCTATGACATCACCATCCCTGCTTGCTTGCTTTTGAAGTGTGACGCTGGTGCATTCGTCCAATCCTCATCCAAAGCTTGCAGCTTTAACAGCAACTAGGGTAATTATTTACAGGAGGAATTGTGGAACCTGCTAAAAATATCCCTATCCCTCCCTATAGGAGCTCCTTTGGGCTTTGAGAACATAGAGGGGAGGACAGAGTGGAGAAAGAAAGCTATGAAAAAGCTTACTTCATTCAGTTCTTTTACGATTTGTGTGAACAGTATGAACATTGAACAACAAGACATAAGACTATTTTTAACCAGTGAAAACATATGATTCTCTGATAAACTTACATTCATCATACCTTAGTCATACCTTAGCTATTAGGAAAAACAGACACTTTATTAATCCCTTTAAGCAAATTCTACAGAAAGCTCTGAGCTGTGTCAGCTGCAAAACAGCACCTCAGGAGCTAACAGAAGGTGATCGTACTGCTTTAAAGCACTTCAGCAGGGTGGATGACTGTAAACCCCATTTGAAGGGCAGTCTCTCCTCTCACCAAGCCACCCTGCTACCCCATGATCTAACATACAGGATGCACAATTATGACTTCCTAGGACACTCGTTTTTTGAAGTGTATATCATTAGTTTATATAAAATACATGTCACCATTCCATTTCAAGTATTTGTTTTGCACTCCATTCAGCAGTATTTTTTATATAAAAAATATTCATATTTCTCGATTAAAAAGGTTACTAGCCTGCCCTCTTCACATTATTAATACAATGTAAAATTAACATGGCCTTTGTAGGATTACTCGCTTGACCAGACTATCACAAATAAATGGGGAAATGATAAGAATAAACTTATCAACACTTCAAGAGTGATGACTAGTTTATTACGGCAACTGGGCCGGAGGAAAGACGTAATAATGACCGATGAAACTACGTTTCTGGTGATCAGGCAGAAAAGCAGTTTAAATCGGAAAGATTACAACCTTAAAAATGATAGTCTATGCCTGGAAATAATCAAATCAAAATAAAAAGGGCAGTCGGATCTTTTCCGAATAGGGATCAAGAATTCCACTCATAAAAACCACTCAACAACGAACGTGAATTTAACACACTTTATTACTACAACTCCTGATTATGCACAACTAACTATGGTAGATGAAATATGTACATAGTTACAGCAGACGACACAAACAAACAGACAAACAAACAATGAGGCATGTAGTAAATGGACAAAATGGTAAGGAAACATGAGATGGGTAAAACAGACGGCGGCTAAAATATGGCACAAAACAGATTTCGCATCAGTGCAAATGAACCAATGTGTACCCAGAGAGTGAGCCCTGACTGTTTCTATCGCCAATTTGGACGTGCGGCGTGTAGGCCAATAAAAGTTAAAAAGACCGCACCAGGGTCTAAGCAACTAGAGGGTGAGATTACTTGCTTGAGCCTGGAAGCAGGTCTTGCAGGAGTTTTGAAGTTCGCGGTGTTGACGGCGGAGCGGACCAGCTGGTTGCAGCAGAAGGCAGGAGAAGACAGCGGCGTGCGGAGCTGGAGCTAAGGCTCGGGATGGAACGGACGCTCGCTGGAACGGAGTCACGCAGGAGAAGCTCTCTGCGGGTGCGTTGGTCTTAGAAGCTCTCCCTGCGGAGGCTTTGCAATGAGACGCGTGGATGGAGTAAACTCTCGATGGTATAAGCTCTCATGGTGAGAGGCTAGGATGGTATCAGCTCTGGCGAGGAGCTATGATGGTAAAAGCTCTCCATCTCTCTTGGGTGCACAGAGGTTTTAACCCCTTCAGCCACTCCTCAGGCAGGAAAGTTTAGCCAATCAGATAGTTATCTGTTATCGGTAACAGGGGGGGGGGGGGGGGGTTGAATTCACAGACAGGGAGTTAATTGCCCTGGGATGAAAGTATTCCTTTAACAGGTTTTCATTATCATCCAACCTGTAAGAGGAAGTTTGGAGATGACCTAAAAATTGACTTCACCTTATCCTGAGTAGCACAATGGTACCAAACATGACATACAAAATCACAACATGGTCCCATCCACATCTGCCAATTCATTTAAGCAGATGTAATTCAGGCTTCTCCAACAAGCCTGACCCTTGTTACTGATTTGTGGAACGTTTGGTTACTCATATAGCTGCACAGTTCATTTAGAAAGATTAAGTCCACCTTTTTAGTATGCAACAAAGCTCCTGAGGGATTCAGGATGTCCTGTGTATGTGTGTGTGTGTGAGTGTAAGTGTAGGTGGGGGTCTTTGCTCGCATTCCTTGTGTTTAGTGGGGGTCTGCTCTCCTTATCAGGAGAGGATGCAGGGTTTAGGAATGTGACTCTTTGACCTCTGGTACCTGCAAATCGAGGGTTGGTTGAGTCATTGAGACGGTTAGAGTCTCTGAGGTGAATAGAACACAGATCTCTGACCCTTTGGTCACCTAGTGAGGGGCAAAATGTTCATTCCAGTGTTTTTCCATGTGGGCGCTGGGTGAGAAACAGGATGCCTTTATTACCCTAAACTGGCAATGGTTGCTGCGGTCAAACGGCAGGCATGCCATTTGATGGTGTTTGTCTCCAAGCCTGGAAACCTGGATCCTACACCTTGAAGCAGTTTTCTACAATTGACTCTATTTCTATGCACATTATTCAGTATTATGAAAAGAAGTTAGATGTTAACAGAGATTGTTGGTCACTCTGGGAATGGCCATTTACTATTCAAGCTTTAATCTGCAGGCTAATTATTCTGAAGTGGAAAGACAAAACCTAACCTGCATGCTGTACTGTAATACAAAGTATTTGGACACAGACACATTTTGTTTGATCTTTGAGCTCCACACTCATTACTTTATGATATTCAGTGGCTAGACGTTTACAGGCAGACTGTCGGATCAAATAAAAACACCAGCCTTGATATCATATTGTGGGTTCTATTTCCAGCCTGCATTTCAATGTGCAGCCATGAGCAATAAATGATCGTTTTTAGCACAGCACACTTCATGACAGAGAGAACAACTGCACAACTTGAACTGTGTAGACAAAGCTCATCAAATTATTGATGTATCCTGCTTACCCCACATGCTATTTTGGGTATTTTTTTATTTTCTATTATGTCTGGTAGATGCTTTGTCTTGCCTGTCTTGTTGAGATACAGGAAGCCTGGCTGCTGTCATATCTGTTAGCCATTCAGATATAGTGCATAAAAATATATCAGCATTTAAATACAGTCTTTCATATGGCAGGTTCGGTGAAGAGTATGTGATTACTAACTTGTCAATTAGTAAGGTATATTCGGATGGTCATATATGTAGTGGACTCAAAGTTCCAAACAAAATGTTATGGAGTATGTTTCATATGGAGGAGCTTTGACAGTATCAATCACGTGGACTAATTTTGAGAGCCAGTATCAGTTGTTCAATTCCAGTTTGCACTGCTCCGTGCATTTATTCTATTTTGAATCTGCAGTTTAAATATTCTATAAGCCTCTTGTCTGAGGAAGCAGATTGGAAAATGCAGTGTTCACCAAGACTGACTTCTTTGGCTATTAAGCCTACCTTCAGTCTATGCTGAGTTATTACTTAACGTCATCCCAACAGAAATACTAAAACAGTATATCTAATTTGAGTAAAATAATTACATTAGAAAATAATTAGATGTTCCCACCCCACTCTCCTCTCCCCCTGGCCCTCCATCTCATAGCTATTACAGACATATCTCTTAAAGTTTGGTGAAAAGTACTGGTGCGATTTTTTTGCTCTGCACTTTGAGTAAGAGAGGAGCTCTGTGCTGTTGCACTTGAGCCTTTATGTACTTGAAAGTGGAGCTGAATGATGTAAAGTGAAGATGAGAGGTTGACTGAGAGGTTGTGCACATTGAGTGAGGGTGGGCTAATTAGGTGTTTTTCTTCAGTGCTGATTAGCCCTGCCAATTAGCCTACTTTGGAGATTGGTTTCAGACCATGAGGTGCCAGTGCAATCCAAATTTCAAGTAGAGTTCACAAAACATTCGATTTAGGCCTGTATGCCAGGTCTCTCAAACAACACATTTTGAAGAGCTCCTTGGCAAGTTCATGGTGAAGGCATACATTTTTTTGTGAATAATATATTAGCAATAATAATAATGACAATGATAATAATCATAACATCATCATCAACAACAACAACAACAATAATAATAATAATAATAATAATATGCTTATATTTGATGTAAATTTCTCCAGCAGGAAAAAAAATGAGATATGGTTTCCTTTCTGACTATATACAGGTGCATGCAGTGGTCGAGTGATTGTCATTGAACATTGAACTGTCAGTATGAACCATGATGCCTAGAGTGGGAATTACGGAGGCAGTAAAATCTTCTGTAGATGTCATGGAGTGGCTGGTGGATGCCCCCCTTCCTGTTGCCAAACTGTCCCTTGAGGTTTGCAACCAGTTTCTCTTTGGCTCTTTGCTTCATATTGAGCCATTTCCTACAATTTAATTTAAGGTGCCGTATATTCGCTCATAGCAATTCTGCACGTCCTGCATGGAGAACATTGGTTTCCTCTGAGGAGAAGCTTCTGTTGCTCTGGACTGAAACTGTCAGTGTGCCATGGCCCTGAGCGTATTGCATTTAAAGGGAAGGAAAAGAGGTGATTTGATTGGTCATGACTGACACCAGACCTTACCAAACCTGATATTGTATTCCACCTAACTGCATTCCATTTCCAACTGTGGTGGGCACATGCGTCATGCACCTCTGGCTATGAAAATACTAAACATCGAATGCCATGCACTACTGATTCCCAAAAATAGAGCCCAGTGACACCACTTTATTGGAGAACATAATACTGATGTGCTGACAGACATCAGCTATATACAATATTTGTCACAACGTTTCTATATCACATTGGCTAGTATCTAGACTAATGTAGATGAAGAACCCAGTAGCACTTTCTAACATAGTGATGTCATTGAAACACATTTACATAGAAAGGGGATTGTAGGAGTTTAATGAATATTCAAAGCTAAAATGAAGATTTCTAGTTGAACTTCAATTGTCATAACAGCGCAGCTTTACGTGCCTTTCTTAATTAGATGCTGCTTAATGATGGACAGACTTGAGATTGTAGATAATGATGTTTTTTTACCTCAACGTGATGAACTTTTTAGTGGCCACACATGTTGTGGAAGATAAGTGTCTCACTTCTATGTGACTTTGTTGATGACTGCTGCACTGTAGTGACTGTGATGTGGTAAAGGACAGCTTGCAAGAGATTGTGTGTATTTCTGCTAAATTGGTATGATTTGCTGCCAGTCTGCATGAGGTGTGTTGTGTGGCTGCCGTCAACACTTAAATGGCTAACACTTGGCTCCTTGTTCATTTTATGCTACTTAACCAATAATAAATATTAATACACATGAGTCCCAAGCTAAGCATATTGTTTGATAGTCACCAAATGAACTTATTACCAAACAAACTCGGTTTATTACATAATGATCTTATGGGCAGAGGGGTGGAGGGGGCAGTTTCAGTCACTATCTATTATATTGATCGAGTCAGTTGACTCAGCTATGTTATTGGACTGTATTGGATTTGAGCTCAATCAATCAAACTTTCGACACCTCTCTTGTCAGTTTGAAGTCTGTCTGCAAAAAAAAGGAAAAAAGGTCTTTTCCTTCCCACTCAATCACATCTGTCTCTGCATGTCAGCAGGATGTCAGTCTTCGGATTTTAGTGATGATCGCTCACAGATGCCATACATAGGTAAACAGGAAATAAGGAGGAAATAAGGTGGACACACAAATGAGGTCAACGAGGTCTTTAGCACTGCATTTTATGCTTTTATTCTCATTTGCTCTGATAGCGTATTTGAGGCTAACTGTACAGACTTGATACAACAGAATACCGATGAATGATGAATTCAAGTGAAAAAAGCACATTAGTGAAACATTATAACATAACTGAGCGATTCAAAGTGCATCATTAATTTCAAGCAGGCACAGTGGCTAGCATACAGGTTATTATTTTTTGAAATTGGATAGAAGCACAAAGAAGCCATGACTTTTGATTTTTTTTTTTTTTTTTTTTTTTTTTTTTTTTTGGTGGGGGTCATCAGTAGTCAGCCAAACTGTTCTTTGGATAATCCTTAAAGGAGAGCACCAGTGTCTTATATGGGTATAGTCCACTTACTCAGATGTATGCCTAGTTTACATCCCCCACATTTTTTAAATATAAACTTGACAGTATCACGCCTCATGTAAAATTAACTGCTGTCCTGACTAAGAATGATTCTTTTAACACAAAAACATATATGTGACAATTAAGTCCATAAGGTGACATGGTTTGACAGATTATTTCTTGGCGGAGACTTTCAGTTCTTCCTGTGGATGTGAGGATGTGACAGTCAGCAGAGCATAATTTAATGTACACACTGATATGGAAACACTCAAGTTGGGCACAATGAAATAACAATAAAGCAGAAACTCTGACAAAAACAAATTATGGCTTCATGTTTGCTGTGATGGATTATCTAGGTCAAGAAATTTTCTAGTGTGTGGAAGCTGTTTTAATGCTGTACCTTACAAGAAAGAATGGCAGCAAATGCTTTCTTCTGAGGGTAGAAAAACATGCCTTGATGTGTAGAGACACTACCAGGAAAAATGTAAAGAAGAGGGGCAACCAAGACTGTGGCACAAGTAACAAAAACATCAGTGTTATCTTTTATAAACAGGATGTGATGAATATTATTTACTACTGCTACTACTACTACTACTACTACTACTACTACTATTTACTCTTGCTCTGAGGAGCTTACTCCCCGAAAAATAGAGATTTACATCACTCCAGGAGAATCATGCAAGAAACTTCTCGGTGAACAGGCAAAGAAAATGGAAACTCCAAACTATACTGTGCAAACCCATGTCCTACTTGCTGGCAGTGACAGTGCTTAACACTGTCTATGTTTATATTCATTTGTGGATGACAAGTTGTGGATGACAAGTAATTAGTTTATTGTTGTTAATGAACCAATTATGTGAAATGCATTGATTAAATACATCAAGGTGATACATTACTATGCACAGTGACGTGATGTTCAATCCAACACTCACAACAGAGTAGAATGTTTTTATTGCGCCTCAATTAACAAACACTGCACTCAGATAATTCTAGCTATAACTGAATAAATTCTGCTGAATACAAGATGAATAGAAATAACGGTACATGAAAATGGCTGACCTGCCCAGATACATCACAAGATTCATATGTAACAAACTACCTGTGAAAATCTATCAGTCCTCTCAACACAAAAATAGTTGGGTAAAATGTTACCTATCACCATCTGATGAATGGTGGCTCCTAGTCTAGGGCTGAATTTGCAATTATTTTTCTGTGGTTTCTCCACTCGGGCTGGTGTCATACACCTTTTTTGAAGGACAGAGGGGTGAATGCAGAAAAGCCTCTGAATTGGGCAGCCTGGCCCTTCCAGCCTTTGATGTATCAAACCCCATGTGAGCCCACTGCTTCACTATGTATGCATACTTGTCCTTATGCCTCTCTCATTGTGTGCTGCCACCTTTTATGTTATGTCTTGTCAAAAAGAAACAGACCCTGGACTCATGCAGTTTGAACCACTTATTGTGAACATTTGTCAGCCAAACAGCCTTGGCAGTGGTGTGCCTCTTTTCCCCCTGTGCAATCTTCACTGCCCCAATTTTTTCCGTAATCCAACAGGTCGTGAGAAGCGCATTACATTTGCTTTCTTGCTAAACACACAGATATGCAACTCACAGAGGTCTGTCTGTTAATACTGAAATGTTCACAAGATCTTCTTAGGAATACTCACTGGTCTCAGGCTAAATAATTGAGGCCTCATTTGAGGAGTAGTGAATCTGGGATGAGGGTACTTTGGAAAAGTGCCTGCTGCTGTATCAAAAGAGAAAGCTGCTCTTGGTCCTTCACTGCACCCCCCCCCCCCCCCCCCCCCCCCCCCCCACACACACACACACACACACACACACACACACACACACACACACACATCCACTGACACACACCCACTGCAGGGTGGTTGCCCTCTCTGTATTTATAGTCCTTCATCATTTACTTGCCCAGGAGTCAACAACCCTCCACAGATAAACATTTCCCTCAAAAGCTCTATGCGATTAATACTGACAATTCAAGGACTGCTTTAATCGCTATACTCCATTCATTTTGTTCAGTTTAACCAGCAGTTAGTGGCACTATCGTATTGGTCTACTTTTCACCTTAACCTTAATTGTTTTGTTTTTTTTTTCTCACTTATTCTCACATATGTTAGTGCTTGTGTTTTGCACCTACACGGACATGCATAATGCCTGGCTAAAGTGACGTATTTTCGCAGTGTTGCGATAATTTGTTCTCATTGTTTTGAGCATTATCTGAACATGCAGACTGGGCTAAATCTTTGGAGCAGAAGCCCAAGCTTGTTCGTAAATTATGTGATGATGTTGTTTTATAATGTTGGCTAGAGGATGTATTTATTTCAAATGAGCAAGAAGGAGGAAACAAAACAAATGATGCCAGTGGGGCAAAAAATTAAAGGTCTGTGTAATTACAGCTGACCAGTTTCCAGTATCATGACTCAACACAAATTACTCATTACAAAATCATCTAATTAAATCATGTATAAAATCTAAAAGTTGACTGGCCAAGTTTGAATTAGCATTTCTAAAATTTTACTTGCCAGTGTCCATGTTCCAAAAACTCACTCCAAACATACACTAAGCATCTTGTATTCACTGTAGTTGTAGCCCATTCTCAGGTCTGCTATTCAGCTCTAAGGT
Source organism: Myripristis murdjan (assembly GCF_902150065.1). Taxonomy (NCBI): domain Eukaryota; kingdom Metazoa; phylum Chordata; class Actinopteri; order Holocentriformes; family Holocentridae; genus Myripristis; species Myripristis murdjan. The sequence goes on along the minus strand of NC_043985.1, from coordinate 11,631,205 downwards.
CTTATTGTAATAAAAATCCTGCAGCACCACACCAGCTCTTTATGGCTGCAAACGAACCAGCCATGTCTGTCTGCTTGGCTTGTTTACATTTGAAACCAGCCCAGTGAATAGCTGAGGAAGCCTATTTGAGAAGTCAAGTCCCACCATAATGGCAGAGGCTGCCCTTCTTTGATACGTCAGTCAAGCTGACAGACAGCCCTTATCTCCCAGTGAGAGAGAAATGGACTGAGGGCCCCTTCTCTCTGTCAGTTGATCCATACGGGCAAAATCCAGAGAGTCTCCCGGTAGTTCATCAGTTGCACATCACAGATAAGGCTATTGAGATGGGGGGAGAAATCTCAGGGGAGCATCCTGTGCAGTCCGCAGTGTTCAGATCCCACAACCTGTGTGTACAGACTGTCTGGGATATGATCACATTTGATTTAGAATTCACTTCAACCATTTTCAGAGTCAGTTCAGAGAATTGTTGTTTTTTTTTTCTTTTTCTTTTCCTCAGCTATGTTGCATACAAAACAGACTTTTCACCGACTGTGCGTGAAGTATTTAAGCATACAATTGTTAGTTGTTTCCAGGCCCAGTGGATTATCCAGACATAAACAAAAGGCAAGTCTTAACACAGAAACTCAACCTAATTTTAGACATTGTTTCATTCTGAAACTGTTAGTAGAACTTTTGATATGAGGACTTTGCAGCTGTATGTCATTTTTTAACTGTGTTGTTTATGAACATAATACTCATATTTTTGAGATTCAAGTATTACATAATTGTGATTCATGTGCTCATAAATTCTACAGTCCAGTTTGGTTTTTCAGACTTCTGCTATTACAATAATATACTTGTTTAATTCTCAACAGTCTACATAATTGTGATACAGTTAAGAACAAAGACCAATTACATTTTGCCCAACTGTGTTCAGTTACCTTAATTGCACTAAAAACATAGTTCTGATTGTCCTATCTCATCTAAATTTAATAGCAAGAAGCATAAAGTCCTTAATAAACGTTCCAGCCACTGTGAGGGGAGGGGCTTTGCAGAAAAGTCCCTGCAAAATATGTCTTACTATCCAAATGACTCAGACTCTTTAACTATACCTTTGAGGCCGAGCCAGTCAGGAACTGGAAGTCTTACAGAATCAGAAATTTGCATTCTCTATTAATCTCAAGACTCTAAAATGCCATTCCATTGCACTTTATTTCATTTATGCTTATGAAATAAGCTCAACTGCTTTTGGCAGCATTTTTTTTTTCTTAGTCATGCACTAAATCTCAAGTCGTTTCACACCATCTGCCGCTCCAGAATTTCTTTCTTTCTTTTTGCTTTCTTTCTTTCCTTGGACTACTCCTCAATCCATTTGTGGATTAAATGTCCCTGGGTATAAATTTGACTATCTATTTTGCCTGGGGTGCCATACAGTGAATATGGTATCAGCTTGCAGTGTTAATATAAAGCATGTCACAAGAGTCAGTGAGGGAAACATAAAAATGAGTGTTTCTCTGGACCTCAAGTCACCATGCACTTGTTATTAACAGTGAGGGAGGCTTAAAAATGCCACTGAAATATTAGTGTTTGTTTACATGGTAGAGAAAGAGTAAGCAGTTGTTTTCTCACCATAAAAGGCTGGTTATCAGTGTGGTGAGGGAGGAACAGGAGCTCAGACAAAGATGGTATTAATGATAAGAGTGATGGCAGCCATGATACTGAGTCAGCAGAAAGCATTGTATGCTGCTGACATTTAGATGAAGATGGGTCGAGGTGAGCACCCATGTGGATTCTGAGTCCATGTAACGTCACAGCAACAAGGTGCGGCAACATCTGGCCGCAGGATAGCGCGTCATCCCTCAAGATGAAAAGACATTTTCTGCTGCACTCAGGAGGTAATCTTAATAGGAGCAACAGTAAAGGCTTGCTAGCTCATAAGACCTTGCATATGAATCATGAAGCACATGCATACAGACATGCATGCATAGACACAAAGTCAAGGTGAGGTGTATCTGATGAAAATGCCAGCAATTTTATTCATTTGTTTTGAAAATTGGACTCAGTACTGTTTTAAAGGAGAATTTATCTAAACAAAATAGATAAATAATTTATCTAGACAAAATAAAGAGCCACAGATTTGGAAATTTAATCAAACATTTGTTGCATAACCTTGGATTGGCCATGATGTGAACTGAATTTTTGCGTGGCAAATATTTTGCTCATCAGAAATAGACACATTGTTCAATATAATCGATTAGTTTGTATGTTTCAAGTAAATGCCTTGTTCATGCTGCCATGAAATGAACTGACATAATGAGAGCAAACTGAGGTCAGAATTTCTACCAATACTTTGGCTGTTGTATTTTGGCCTTCCTTGAATGTGAAGTGGCAGTATTTAGCATTTTGGGATGATTCATTTGATCCCAAGTTGGCAAAGCACAAGATTTTCAACTCGGGGGCACTAGGGGTTATGCGAACTGGGTCTGCTACGGCAGTGCGATGTTATAATGAGTCTCCTTGGTCTCCTGATATTCTCATAAATATTAATGACTGGGCGGTGAGCCCACAGGTCGACTTGAACTGTGCATGGTTCTTCAGCCAAGACAGTCAGCAGACCAAAATATTCTGAACATACATATGCATTCAAAGCATATCTAATATTGAGTACACATATTATGGACCTTAAAATGCATGATTGTACACTTCTGAACAACAAATGTTCCCAAAGCTGGTTATTCCTCTTAACTCATTCATTTTGATTTGAATGCTGACACTAACTGTGTACCAGTGTTCCTCTGAAATGCTAGATCGATATTAAACCAGAAAAAAAATGGAGGCTTTGTTAAAGATGGCTGATAAAAATACAGATAGTTCACGTAATTGTGACTGCATGCTTACAGCCACCAGACGTCAATGTCCCATCTATGCAACCTGCTGGTCATTTGTTGCAGCCCAGCGCACCCATCTTTGCAAGCTAACATTAGCAGCACCATCCAAACATTAGTTTGTCAAAATTAAATATATAATGAAACGTTTTAAAATTTTTCTCAGTTGTGATTATCTTTAGTAAGACGTGTGTGATAAAAACAGGAATTCTGTTTACTATCTTGACAAATGAGCCTTGCAAATAGTCTTTTTTAAAATATATATATATATATATTGTTTGCCCTTTTCACAACACCAGGATTTTTGCTCTGTATACGGACAAAATATGGCAAGTTACAGATACAGATGGATTGAACCTCGTAGTTTTCCATACTAGTCTTCTTTAGCTGATCTGGTTTCTTACATGAATATATTTGGTTTCTGCTTCCACCCATCAATTGCTATGACCTAATGGTGTCAGGACGAAAGTATAAATCCACCATCATTGTTTTTATCCACCATCATCTGTCATCCAGTTGTTGATGTTGTTGAATTATTGAAGTTAAACCACTGTCATCATGGTCCTGTGCTATTTTGACAGTCATTCTCTTAGCCCCCTTACATATAGTGGATTTATGTGGTATTATTATTGTAACTACAGAAATAAGCTAGTCAAAAGTGCAATTACTGTAAGTGAGGACTGTATTTCACCATTTTCATTATGAGACAGACACCCATTAGGGAAATTACTGGAAAAAATTGCCTCTGCTTATGGGACCAAGACTCTTATCTGTGTCTGGGTGAAGTCAGTCAAACACTGGTGTGATGAGATCATCTGCAATACTCAGTCATTCAAATGTACATGCATTATGACATTCATAAACATTTTAATTTGATAAATTGTTCATTTTTGGGGAATTATTTAGATATTTACTCATTCAATACCAGCTCCAGAACTTGGAGGCAGACATGTATTGATATACTCTTTTTCCATATCTTAGGAAAAACAGAATCTTTTCCTGAGTCACATTGATAAACCTATTAGATGGCTGAATCTAATTTGCATCTCATCACTGGGTTCCACATTGTGTATATGATGTATAGTCCAGCCATTCTTGTCAGATATTGAGTAAATGAGCTTCAATATATTCGGTTTTCTCAGACACTGATGAAGACAATAAAGACTGTACAAGATTACATGATAATACTTTAAAGCTACAGTAAGCAATTTCTGACCACTAGTGGGTGTTGAGAGCACAACTTTGTTAACACACAATGCCAATCACACTTCCAGGTTCGCGGTTTTGTTTTTTGGACGGAAATGAAGAATACATTTCACTCTCACAAGGCTCCTGTTGGATTTGTTGGAATATTTTTGTCGTTGTCCTCCAATCTGAAAAATGCGGCGAAGCTGCAGACTTTCAACAACAAGGGAAACAACCACTTTGAATGAACTTTTTCTGTGGCCGCAGTGCTGACTGCCACAACATGGACACTGCAATGAAATTTGGATACGTGTGTCTGTAGAATGTGTGGTTTCAGAGAAGTTTGAATGAAGCTGAAGCAGCGAAGGGAAGAAAAGGAGGACAGAGGAGGAGCTTCTTCTCAGGCTGATACAGTCAGGGACGGTTTTTGCTATGGGCAATGTGGGCAACCGCCCAGGGCGCAATCTACTTGGGGGCGCACAAGCGCCGTCCAAAAAAAAAAAAAAAAAAAAAAAAGTGCGTCCGCAAAAAAAAAAAAAAAAACGTTTCTAGACTAATATCGCTCATTTCCATGTCAAGTTGGTGCAGTGGGCGCTAAGGCGCCCCTACTATCACGTCAACTTGCTGCTGAGAGTCATGTATACAGGTCGTGTGTGTCAGAAGAAAAGGCAAGGGGGAGGGGGGAGCGGGGGATCAACTTGCGACTGCAGAGGCTGTGCGCAGGTTGTGAGTCTCAGGAAAAGCAAAGGGGAGGGGGGCGGGGGATAGACTAACCTCTGATATGAAAGATCCCAGGCCAAACAACACAAACTGCTGCTTCCAAATAAATTGTATTTCATTCATAAAATTAATATAGATCCCTTATAGCTACATGTAATTTATTGGGTTATGTGAAAATGCCAAACAACAACAACAACAACAACAAAAAGTCAATGGTGTATCATGGACAAAAGGCCAAAAAAAACATCAGGTGCCCAGTTCAGAAAGAGAAGGAGAGAAGAAGAGGAGAAACGTTCAAAAGATAAAGGTATGCAAGTCTCTATGCATGACGTTAATTGTGCATGTAATGAAACAGTAGCCTATACCCTATTTATTAGCCTCTTGCTAATATGTTGCCACTTAGCCACAGAAGTTTTTTTTTTTTTTTTTTTTTTTTTTTGGCTTTTAGTTTTGCTGAACTAGCAACTATTAGAATTTTAGGCATCATGTCATGGAATTAATTTCACCCATAGGCTAGTTTGTGTTTGCAACACAACAAGTGCAAGTTCACATTGGCCTGTTAGTCTGTGGATTTGGTAAACAATACGTCCTGACTGTGGAATTTTAAATTTTTTTTGCTATACGTGGGTCTATGGTAACCTAAATAACTTCCTATACACTGACATGACATTTTGTAAGCTATATGAGTAATTTCTAGTGTGTTATTCTTAGTTAATAGGATGTTAACAAATGATAGGCCTGATGTGGTGGGGGATGGTTTGCCCAGGGCGCAAAACTAGCCAGGACCGCCTCTGGATACAGTTGTTTAAAATGCAAAAACCAGGAAATAACAACAGGGCTGCGGTAAACTGTGCTGCAAAGATGACCCTCAGTGATGACGCTGACATTGCAAGGGATCACTTTACTGAAACAAAATGCATGTAATATTGCTTAATGAAGCTTTAACTAAAACAGCTTGGCTCTTGGATTGGTAATAACAGTTTCAGTAAACTGTCAGGTAAAAGGTGCTACATGCAAACTATGGTTGAGAGTTTCCTTATCTTGACCATCCAATAAAGAGCAGATGGAAAATGAACATTGCTTGAGGGTCAGAATAGACTCATGGGAAACAGCTGCATCAAAATTACATGTAATATTATACATATGTTATCATATTTAAAGGTGATTTTGTTTACATGTTTACACAATTATATGACTTCTAAATATTAGATACCCATTATTTATTATTATTTTGCTTTTGTTCTCATCTCTTTTTTTTTTTTTTTTTTTTTGGCATCTTGTGCACAAGGCAGAGACAGGCTGAAAGCAGTGTGTTTACACACTCTGGGGGAAAAAAAAGACAAAAAAAAAAAAAAAAAAAAAAAAAACTTTGGCATTGCTGAGGGGTATGAGATGCATCCATATCTGTCCAATAAGATTACCTTTCTAGAGAGTGTTTATTTGGTAGACAGAGGACCAACAAAGCACACACTTCCTACGGCATTTTTGTCACATGTAGAATAACATCTTTTGTTAATTTTGATATAATGACTCATGACCTGAGAAATGTGTGTGCTAATGTGTGTGACAAAATTAACAAGCCTCAACTTTTCTTTGGTGAGATAGGTAGTAGTCTGTTATCGCTTTTTTTGTGAAACTTGGGACGGGATGATTCATGAAATCATTTATGCATCATTTTCAGCAATACACAGCATCTTAATGATATTATAATTATAGGTTGAAGATTAATTTGCTTGTGTAAAGCAAAACATTTGATGGATTACCTGGAAATTGGCATGGAACGGTGCAAATGGTGATTCATAGCAGAGCTCCGATTTCTAACTGCACTTGACCAAAACATATGGCAATCTATTTAAGCGTCACTGACCTTTTTGCATTTCCTGGATAAAACTTGGAAAGGGACAGTGCATATTTAAAGCAAATAACACAACAATTAAGATCAAATTTACTAAATTCAGATTAATTGCCCTTAACAAATGAGTAATTGATTAATTGCTGCTCCTTTAATTAAGCTGGACCGGCATAGTTCCCTGGACACCTTTCTCGTCTGCCCCAGTTAAACTGCCGCCCTTCAATTAGAGATGGAACTAATACAGTGGCAGGTCTTTGCAGCATGTTTCCCCTTTAAGGCACGGTCTTAAGCTTGACACTCACCCAAACTTTGCCAGGTTTCCCTAATTACCTTGATTGTGTTGTACTTTTAAATTAAGTCATTAAAATAAGTTCAAAACTCCTTTTTGAGCCTAGAGGGGGGCATGCATCTCCTGAACCATGAAAACAAGGACTCAGGGGACACATAATTGCTTTAGTATGTCAAAAGGGTTTTGGTTATCTTATGGGAGGGTGACTGTGGGTATTTGGATTGTGTTGCTGTGCTGGGATGGTGTTAAATAAATAGCCTGTCTCTTCAAGTTGTTATTTTATGGGAATGAGCTCGGGGGGAGGGAGGTTGCAGGGGCTTTAGCCTTGTTAGAGGAAAAGCTTTAACCTTACTGAGGTAAATTATCCTCCAGAATATCACCACCATCAAAATTTTGAAGCCATCCAATCACTACACCAAACTACAAATTATGACTTGACTCATTTAAAAAATGTCAAGGTGTATTTCTCAACTCTGCTACCTGCCTTGTAGCCCGGCTCCAGAGAGAGGCTCTAGAGACTAGCTCAACAGTATGGAAAGGCTCTTTTGATCTTGTCACATCAGTACGCAGATAATGAGGGAGCTGCACCCTCAAACTCAATATCATTAAAGTCTGCTGGTTGAATCACAATCTATGTATCGCTCAAGGATCACCACACAAAATTCACAATGTCATGGCCATGTGTCGTTCACCTGTTGTTTATTACTAATATCAGGGAACAACATTGCTCTTTACAACTAACAAATGTAGGGTGAAGCTGCCTTTGAACCCTGTTCACAGATCAGATTGTTTCACAGGAAAAAGGTGTTGACTCAGTCACTTTTCAAGTGGTTACAGTTTGTGCTGTTTAATGCTAGTGCTAAGGTTAAGTCCAGCAAATAAAACTGTTGTTAAGGTGAGGGTTAAGAATATGTTTCAAGTATGAGTTTATTTAGAACCCAGATCTGTTCACAGTTTCAAAGGGCTTTACAAGCCCACAAGTTTTCAACAAACAAAACAGGACAACATCCCCAGACTTAGTCCTGATTGCTTGCAAGAACTCCCCAAAAAACTCACAGATGAAAATGGAAAAAATGGAAAAAATCTTGAGAAGGACCACAGAGAGAGGAGATCTCCTCCTGGCCAGACAGGTGTGCAATAGGTGTCAATACAGTGGGAAAATTACCAAAACAATACAATTATATTATAAAAGAAAACACATAAAGCAAACAACATAAAGCAGCAGGGGGCTTCAGCCGAGGCAGGCAACACAGCCACAGCAGTACAGGAGGCTACAACAGACAAGACGAGAGGGATGAAAAGGACAGTAGGAATGATGAGGATAAGGAGGACGCAGGGGACAAGGGGGGTGGAGGACTCGAGGAGGGTCAGGAGGGGGGAGACAGACAGTCTCACTCACACAAGGCATTCATACTCCAGCATATGAGAGACATGCACACAAAAGATGGGGGTGTGTTAGGCAACCAAGAATGGATAAAGCAAAGAGTGAATACATAAATTAATGAATAAAGCAAAGCGAATGGCAGTGGAAGGCGCAGGAGTAAGCACGGCTTACACCTGCAGGGGGAGCAGGACCAGGGACCAGTTAATTTATATTCATTAATTTCATCTTTTAAATGTACATGTTTGATAATGTGTGTTTTATTTTTGATTCACTGTTCCTTTCATGGAATATTTTTGTGAATGTTGTGTATTTAGCTATCTTTGATAAAAGACAGAGAATAAAAAGTGAGGAAAGAGGACCTGAAACTGGCACCAGATAATATCAACCTCATAGGAAAAATGTTTATTAAGGTAATATATCAATAGAGAAACAGAGTTGTTGTTGTTGTTGTTAGTAGTAGTAGTAGTAGTAGTAGTAGTAGTATTGTTATCACTATTAATATTCATTCATTCATTCATTCATCTTCTAAACTGCTTATCCTCACTAGGGTCGCGGGGGGGTGCTGGAGCCAATCCCAGCGCTCATAGGGCGAAGGCAAGGAAACACCCTGGACAGGTCGCCAGTCCATCGCAGACTATTAATATTATTATTAGTATTGTTATTCTTTTCTCCCATTTGACTTCCATACATTTGGATTCTCTTTTCGGACTCTTTTTCACCTTGCTCCTTTAGTGTTTGTATCATATTGTGTGTTTGTAGGTGCACTGGCTGATCTTTGTGTGATATTTTTGAAGCAAATATTTCAGTTGCAACACTGAGTTTTCAGATGTAGCTTTAGCCTAAATATTTTGGCTAAAATTGTATGTATATAAAATATTACAATACGCTATATTTTACTATGCTATGCTATACTGTAATATAAAATATAATAATATAAAAGCCTAATATATAGTCTTACCCCTAGAAACACACAATAAACACACAGAGAGCATCTTTCTCCAGTTTTCATTGCAAGGCTCTGATTTTTCTGCAGCCATATGATATCAAAATTAATTTGAAAATGATATGAGGTTAATAGTCAGCAGGGGATTTAAATATCCTCAAATTAGATTGTTGCTTTGAATAATACGATTGGAAAAGGATAAAATTGAAGAATTTGCAAGAATTCGTCAACATCTTGACAGCCTAAGCAAGTTCTTGCTTTTGCGTACTTGAGTATATTTTAGTGAGGAAACACTGCTGTGACCTCCAGGGCGCAACCAATGACTGCTTGGGATCTGATGTTCATTTAGAGAGGAAGGGTGCTGAGCATCTAATATTCATTGGTTTGAAAAACGCTCTGTTTCCTCCCAGCCACTCTGGAACAAAGGAAATGCAGTTGGCCTTGGGTTAATGCTTGTGGACTGGCAAGTGGTATGAAAATGTTTTCTCCCTCTCATTTGTTCAGATGCTATTATAATAAATGTGCAATGTCAAATTTTGTTAAGCATGGGCCAACCACTGGTCATACACAATGAGAATAAATACTGAAACAAAGTTTTATCACTTTACTATATGCTTATCATTCCATTACCAGCTAGTACAAAGTGAAAGAGGCAGATAATAACTATAATCCACAAAGGCACTAAATGTTGATGGTTACCTGGAGGAGTAGTTTCTAGAAAACCTATATTACCCATTTAGAATGATATATATTTTGGGCAATGGTGTTTAAAATGGTTCTGAGAAAGTATGAGAAGGTATATGCATAGTGTACATTATTTTGGAGAGTTGGGGATAAAAAGCATCCATGACATACCTTTTTCCACACGTTAGTGGCAGCCTAAGGCACACCAATTGGTGTACAATAATATTCTGGTACAGACTGAAAATCAGAGCACTACTGGCTTCTGCTTTGCCTTTTAGATTTTTACATTTATTTAGTCAAATAAGGTTTACCAAGCATCCTTACTACCCCCCACCCTAAGTGCAGCAACACTTCTCTCCTTTTGGTCACTGAGCAGTCCCAGTAGTGCAGTTGAGGTTAAGTGTCTCGCTCAGAGGCACCTCAAAGCCACTGCTGAAGCTGCTAATTGTTGAGAGAGGGCAGAACTTTCTCCTTCACTTCCTCAGCTCAGATTTCTCTGACAGGCACAGAGAACCAGTGCCTCTTAAAATCTGATTCTTTCAGGATTCTCAAATCAAGCATGTATTTTTTTAAACATGAGAATTTCTGTCAAAGTCTTATTTTTCTGTCAAATCCCTTGTTTGAGGAATTTTTGGTAAGGATTACAGGGGTCAGATTAGGGAAAAGTGTCGGTGTAAGAATTTGCTGACAGCAAGAGGTTTATCCCCATTTGAAGATAAGAGGGAACTGCAACAGGGCTTACCGCAATAAACTCTGAAATCATGAACAACACAATAACTGTGTTTTTCTTGCAAAGCGATGTACCAAATACTTTGGCATGCGCTAATAGCTGTCATCGTACCCACTTCTTTTATTTGCTTGTTTTTATTTATTTATTTTTCACAGCTCTTGGATGAGTCTGCATTTTTGCAGTATGGGATAATGAACTGTTCTATCCTTACAAGATAATGACAAATATGTTGTTTGTCAACTCCGCCATGGGACTGTCTGTACTTTTAAAAAGTAAAAAAAAAAAAAAAAAATTCTCTTCCAGTCGCCAACTCTTTTTGTTTTGTTTTGTTTTGCACAGCCCAGAAAACAGGGCTTAAAAATCCTGCATGATGAAGGTTTCCCACAGTGCTGGTTGAAGGATGGCACACAGAGGCTGCAACTGCATTACCTACAGTACATGCCACAGTAAGGTAAACTCCCCAGGATCCCTGTTAGTCACTGAGGACATGCACCCAGCAGAACATGATATGTTCTGCTGGGTGCCTGAGGCGTGTGTGCCATGTGGGCTGTTGCCTGTCAGGTGGCTTGTGGTGAGAGTTAATCCTGTTGAAAATAGAAATGTTTTTGGCCATGGTATGGAGGGTGGGGGTGCAAGAGTGATGCGACCGGCCCCAAGGAGTCACTCATCCATGTGCACAAGGAGAGATAGCCTAATCTTGTCACAGACGCACGGGAAAAAAAATGAAAAGTCCCAAGCTATCAGTGGCAAAGACTTCTGCTCACGGAGATGATTTGTAAAATCACGCTAGCACATGATAGAAACTGAGATTTTTTTCTTCTTTTCCCAAAGGCTTTGCTTCTGTTGATCTGTAATTCATTTATGCATACATTTATTTTATCTATTATATCATACTGTTACCCTTGAAATTACTTTTCTGTTCAAGCTTGCTGGTACTGTCTTTACATGGGTTCCCCATCATCTATCACGCTCTGGTGTTCTATTTCCTGTGGTTCCCTTTTTTCCATTTTAAATGTGTAAATGTTAAATTCTGTGCAGATGGTATTTATCAGTGACTCATCTTCTCTCTCCCCACTCTCCTGTTCTTTTATGTGGGGCTCAGTTTCTACCAAGGCTAAACGCACTTGCTTTTGTCTTTCAGCTATGACTTATCCCAAGATTGTCAAAGAAGAAGATGCTTGTGCTCGGGTTATTCTGTAATTCCTGTCATTCTCTCTGATTCTGACTGCACATTATGTCTGTAAAGCTTCTCGGCTGCTTTGAAATCTCTGCTCTACCCTACAGAGTCACATGGATTAACTGCTTGCTGCTCTGCATGCTGTGCTGGTAGTAGGGTAGTGGTGGTGGTGGAAGGAAATTCTCGGTGGCCCCGTCAGTGTGACAGAGTGGCAGGAATAATTTTTGCGTGCTCAAGTTGATGGCTTTCAAGTGGGGAAACAGTGGTTCAATTCTCTTACCTGTACCTGCCTCACTGTTAAAATACCCAGCAACAATTCTGATGGGCAAATGACTTCCAGTTTTCATTCAAGCAGCTCTTTGCACATTGTCAAAATGGAGCCAACCATATAATGTGTATATTATTTCAGCGAGCAACATTTATTTCATCACTAGAGCATACGCTTAAAGGCAACTCTGTGAGGATTCAACAGTCAGAACAGCACAATATCTCACATTAGATCCCACATATAGCACCATGTATGGCATAGATTAACATGAGCATAGCAAATCAAAGGTCAAGTTAGGCTGTCAGCTATATGCGTCAGTTGATTTTTAGTGACTCCGGGGCTCCAACCTGCAAATTTGCTGCTGTCCAGTAAGCCTCTCCAGAAACTTGTGCAACAACTACATACATAAAATATTATATTCATACATTGTATCTACAGTTGAAGGGCTGCCTTGTTGCATATGAGGGTGAACTGGAATGTTCACCAATGGAGTAGTTAGATAACAATCACTATCGTAATTGATGTTTTGCAAGTATATTATTGCCCACTACAGGTTTGTTGCTCCTCATCGCTTCTAGTTTTTTGCTTTTGTGTGTCATTCCAGTTCCTGTTGCTAAAATGATATTTTGTAATGACGTTTATCTGTCCAGTTTTGTGTTTGTTGTTCTTTATGGTTGATATTTAATCCTGCAACAACTAACTGACAAATTTGATACATACTGATAATGAATAAAATTTGTTTGCAAAAAAGTTTGTAATTGATTTATTGTTTGGAATTAAGGATGGGTGTTTGTTCACACACTCTGCTTAACCAGGTTTTGGTAAAATTAGCCCAGAGTGTAGTGTGTTGAAGTTTTACTCAGTGTTTCACTCCTGTGCATGCACTCTGCTCAGCTGTTCCAGGCATCAGCCCCTCACTGCATTCCAGTTTTACGTGTGACATCAACTGCTTGAATTAAGTAGTAATAATAGCTTATTTTTTCATGACTTTCATTAAGTTAGTGACATATAGACTATAAATCTCACGTGGTTATATCAGTTTAAAGCCTTGAACTTGGCACTGATCGTGTCCGTGGATTTCATCAAGAGATACATGTATATATAGAATTTTTTTTTTTTTGAAATGTAGCGCTCCATTTCATGTTAAATTGTTATTTTTTCCCTCGCCTTCCAATTAGTGTGAAAAACAATCTGCAGATTGTGCAGTAATCAAAATAGTTGTAAGCTGCAGCACTAGATAACTGTCATTGTTTATGGTTTCTTTCATTTGCGAAGCTGATGCACCAAATTCATCACACACTACAGGCAACTGTTATATAGTATAGAGTGTGCATCAGAGAATCGCTACATCTAGTGCTTTATAGATCTACACTAAGGAGCCAGTCAATATCTAATAAATCATGTACTACTGGATTTATTATTCAGTTAACTGTGTTAGTAGTGTCCCATGTCTGAATATCCATTTTATTCATTTATCTATTCACTCAAAACATTAAGATATGCTAAATGAATTGAAATGTAATTGCTAAATTGGCAATATATATGAGTAGAGCAAGATGTAAACTTGGAATGAGTATCTTTCCAGCTGTTCCCCAAATGCTTCACTAATAATGTGACATTCAACTTGTAACACAGATGCTAGCAAATAATCTGAAACCAAATATTATGCATTGAAATTAATTGTTTTGCCAGTAACGAGACAGATGAGATGCAAAACATCTTGCTCAGGAAGAACAAGGTGTCCCTATTACTGCTAGCACCTCTGCAGACAAATTACACCACCACAGATGCTCTAACATTTTGCTTTGGATCCATATGAAAGGTCTTACTTTTTCCAGCCAGGAAATCAAAGGGAAGCTATATCCCTTTTGATTTTCATGCATCGTCTAGTCCTGTGCGCATGTATCAGAATGTGGGAGATTAATGTATGCCAAGCCATGCTGTGGTCTTTGCCTTTGCACTATGTTTGCTGATAAGGGTGGTTTGCCTAGTAAGTTGTTATTTCAGGAATTAGTGGTCATTAAAGTTGTTGCAAATAATTGCAGCTGCTGATTTTGGATCTAACCTTCTCTTAGAATGCTTACACTATCTTTTTCATGAACCAAACTACCCCACTGGCTGAAAAAAAATCGATTTCAGCACAAAACACGAAATTTGCCTGAATCAAAAACTGTGGTGAAACCTGAAACATGAGCAGTGTAGCTGATTAATGCATGAATAGTAATTCACTTATCAGTAAATATTATTACAGGAGCCCATGCCTCAGATTCAGATGATGAGAGCTTGACGATGTCTTTGTGCCAGATCTCTACAAAGGACTGTCTTTGAAAAAGCTGTGATTTGCATATCCCTGTAGAGACTACCCTCTGATATGTTAGGTCTTTGTATGAAGAGAAAATTATTGTCAACTGCAATCTTAACATGCATTTTTGCTATTGTGATACAAAATCAGTTATCATAAATGTGAATGCCAATAATTTTAGGAGTTTAGCTCTATTGTTATTTATTTTACGTAATGAAGGAACAAATTAACTGTGACAGCCGCAACTCTGAAACTCCCAAGATCTCTTTGGCATTTCTCACATCTGATTGTCTGTCACCTACAGAGATGGAAATAGAGTATTTGGTGATTACTGGCAGCTAGCAGAGATGGTTTAAAAGCAAAGCTGAAATATTGTTGTAGCCTCACACACTATATTGCATGTCTTCTGTTTTGTTTTGTTTTTCTTTTCTTTTCTTGCTGGAGCTGTAAATTCCAGTCTCCTCAGGATAGAGTTTATTTAGCAATACATGGTGAGAAATGAGAATGTCCTTGTGGATCTTTTTGAAGGACAATAAAAGTAACAGTGCATACATCTAGGTGGAAGATTGCATAGCATGTGTAATTTGCAGTATAGCATATCACTCTGGCATACAAACACATTTTTTGTATGCCATTTTTTCCCTAGCATGCACTTTGTAAAATAAAGCTCAAGTAAATCCTGTGTAGTGTGACTCAGTGATAATATTGGGTAGATGTCTCAACTCCAAATGTCTGTCTTGAAACTAATAGTGCTCACATCATTCAAACAATCCAAATTGTGTTCACATTGTTGGACAGTGGAAGGCAAAGTGTAAAGTTTCTGCAAATGCTCCATTTAACAGCCAAAGTCACATTTTCCACCACCTACAGTGGCTGCTCAGCAAGCAATAAATCAGAATAAAATCAAAAATAACTCTCTGTGTTTTTTCTCTTTTTCTTTTTTGTGGGGTATTTTATCTTCAGTGCATCCTCTAATGCTGGCTGTGGGGGTGCAGACTTGTTGCAAGCTAGCCTATTGTCTGTGAGAACTTTGTGTCGTCCTTCAAAGGGCATTTCAAGTGCCCAATTAAATTAATAGTTTTTTTTTTAATTAGTTCTGTTACTGTCAGCCCCTCCAAATGCATGCACTGCAAACAGTACAATTAGCTTTTTGACTGCTTTCACTCTCCAGTTTAGTAATTCCTGACTGTGCAGACATGACTGCCGCAAGCTGCTTTCAAACAGGGTAGTGTAGGATAGTACTCATTTAAAGGAATTATATTAATATTTTTTATGTCCATTTGCATAAATGGGGCAGGAAATAAATGAAAACCTTTATTCTTGTGATTGAAGCATGAATTTGATCAAAGTAGATGTTTTGATCAATGCATTGAATCACCAGTTTTACAGTGAAATCACAAAATATAGGTCACAGAACAGCTTCTATAGACTCCAGGACACCTCATCACTAGAATATATTTGCACTTTAAAACTTTGAAATAAACTCTTGCACACTGTCTAACTTGCAATGATACATTTAATGTGGCATTTCAGTATTAAGCGTTCATCAGGCTAATGGCTAGTGACAATGGAATATCATCCTAAATAGGGAGCTGCTCATCCACAAATGTAACCCGATAAATATGGATGTTTTTTGAATGCATTTATCCCTGTTGTATCTATTTATAAGGACCAACTGAGTTGAATGTATGCAGTGAAGTAGGGCACAGGGACATTTGATAATTATTATACCTATACCTATATGTATATACTGATGTTGTTTTGACTCATTGGGTATTTGTCAGGCCCTGTTTACATTCAAATTATTTACTGATGAATTGCTGGGGTTCATTTCTGATTAGTACTTCACAGTACTAAGTACTTTTTTTCTTGTTTAGCTCTCTATATATTATTGGAGACTGTCTTATAGTAAACTGATATTTGATTCTTATGTATTTTTGTTGCACATGGGAAATGTGGTTGGTTGCAGACTTACAGCCACTCCCCATTTAGGATGATTTTCCATCATCACTAACCATTTGCCTGGCGAAGATCCAGCTCCGAAATGTCACATTAAATGTATCACTGCAAGTCAGACAGTGTGTGAGAGTTTATTTGTAACTTTTGATCTACTCGTCCTTCTCTTATGCACCTGTCTCATGAAATGGATGTGGGCAGTGTTTTTACATTCTTAGTCACTTTAAAAGTTTAACATTTATATAGCATCTTGCCTACTCTCTATGCAACTATTTGAACCCAAGTGGCTTTAAAGATGAACAAATGGGAGTAAAGATTAGGATGATAGCATATGGGCTTGTAGAGGCTTTCTTGTGATCAGCATTGATGCCTACTGGAGGATGACTGTATATTCCTGCTGACTTTGCTGTGCAACATTGCTAAATAGAAAATTATTACACAAAACATGTCTAATATGTATTTGAGCTAGAAAAAAAATGTAATGACTGTATGCAGATATGATTAAATTATTGTGTCAGCAACAATGACTGAGTGGAGGAATGTATTTTTCATAGATAGATAAGAGGTGCTCGGCTTGAAATAAAATCAATAAACTAAAGATAAGGGTTCAAAGAGTTTCTATACATGTTGTAATCCACTGCCACCTGAAGTGAATCTTTTGCTCTCACAAAGGAAAATTCTGTAATATCCAAAAAGTGAATAATTTAAATTAATTGACTATGTATTTTATTCACTAGAAACTAAGGTTTCCACCAATGCTTTTGTTTTGCAGGTGGCTGGTCTATTGAGGAAAGAATGCTGCAAGGGTATGTGGTTTAAGGGGAGACGTTGCCCACCTCACACCTCCAGTTTCCTACCCTCCGCACAATAAGCAGCTCCTCTTTGGAATCAGCAGGCCAGCAATTACTGCCTGTAAGTATTATTACCCTATTCAAATTATGAATAGTACCTGCTGATTTGCGCACAGTGTACAGAATTAATATCTGCGTACTGAAAAGGCCAGGGGGTGTATTTTTTCTTGCACCCTTTTCCAGCTTTGAGTAGACCTAACAAACAGTACCATAATACTAGGTTACATAAGAAATAATAAAGCAATATGACACTAGATATGTTTACCATGGGGCACCCCAGTGGCTGGTAGAGCACGTACCTCTTATCAAGGCTAAGTCCTCACCACAGTGGATATGGTTCCTATTCCAGCTGGAGCCTTTTGTTGCATATTATTCCTTCTCTCTGCCCTGCCTTTCCTGTTTCGCTCTATTGTTACAATCAAATAAAATGAAATGCTAAAAAGAAAAAAAAAAAGGCTTAAAAAACAAAAAGCCATGTTTACCATGATGAGAAGCACTGCCAGTCCCACTGAGGTCAGAGTAGACACTTAACATTTGGGAACTGGTATCACCTGATATCATCTTTATTATGCAATATTTTCATTTAACATTACCTTACTATCTATTTTTTATTGTCTTCAAATATATCAAGGTGCTCTACAAGAGACATATTATGGACATGTTATATAACCTCATGTATTATGACACTCTATTTGCCCTCCTCAGCAGACGTCTGGGGCATTTTGAAACAATGCACAATGTCAGTTTTCCATTAATGACAACAACAATTTTGTGGCTCAAAAGTGTGATCTTTTGGTGTTGGCCTTTTTTACATTTAAACAAAATCTACATTACACAAACAACATGTTGACAATGTGTAATTTGAGAATTTGTCCATTATGTTCATTTTGAATCATTGTGAGGTGACCTTCTGTCAGCAGCATCAAACAGGCACATAAGTCATTGAATATGAAACTGGTAACACTGCTAACCTGTGACAGTGATACTAACCAGCACGCCATACTACTATCACACTACCACATCCCCACTGCTGCTGCTGACCTGTTGTGGCTGAGTTTACTTTCCCAAGGCTATTTTAACTCCACACAGCAGACCTTTTGTCATTTTTTTGTCAATAAAAGCACATTTTGTCCCTCTATCTGAAAAAATGAAGTTAACTATGTGTTTAACGTGCAGTAAATAAGTTTGTCTGTGATTGCTGTGATACTGCAAACTGCACATGAAGAAATGTTATCGGGTTTTGGCAAATTTGCTTTTAAAGTTTCCTTGCTTAGTTGACTGCCAAACAATTGATTTATGGCATGCCAATAAGGGAATCATCTTAAGTAATGCAATCTACTGGTCTCAAAGGCAATGCAATTTGATAAGCATTAGACAGGAATGCTTCCTGACCACACAGTCAAATTATTAATTAGAACTAAAGTGATTTTTACACCTGGTTGTATGCTGACTGTTTGCATTTGCTTAACTACAGGAGATTGAAATTTCCCCATGCGATCAAGGATTATGTTAGTGTTGGAAACATCTGTTGGTAACAGAACTCCATCCACTGGAGCACATTTGTGCATGGATGAATACTGTTTCCAGGTCCAGTTGAAATGATTGTCATTAATTATGATAGATGATATAAAGGTGTTATAATTCTCTGGTTATGTCCCAGAAGCAAGGTTAAACTGCAGCTGACCTCCATAATGTGCTTACACCCTTTTTCAGTGTAGTTGTATCATCGTCATCATCATCATCATCATCATCATCATCATCATCACGACCACCACCATCAACACCAATGCTCTGAAACACAGTTGAGTAACCACACAATGTCGCCTGTCTACCCGCCTCACTTGATATTTCACTCACCGTCAATTCCCTGTGATCCATTTTCATAGGGATTCAGTTTTGCTCATTACCCTACACTTACCAGGCCTTTGTTTTATTACACTTCGTCTGAAGACTGAGTCACATATTAGCTCGCTATTTCCTATCTTGTTTCAATTGATTCTTTTTGCTGAAGAATGCCAGGATATTGACTTTACTTTTTTCATGACAGGTTTATCATATCTATAGATCTAACCCTGTAACAGCAAGAGAAATAAGAGAAAGTTTAGACAAATTTTTTTTAGATCTATTAGGTAAGTGTTCCTCAGTAATATGTCCAGTGGACTGTAACTCTCTCCCAACGGACAACCAGACATCTCTGCTTTTGAAGAGAGGAGCATTACAGGAAGTGCTCTCACTTTGGCTCTTCTGTGTCAATTGCTCCAAAATGGCCAATTTCCTGTCGAGGCTGTGTGTTTTCACATTTTTATCATGCCCTGCCGTAGTTATGTGGTTGCACTCAGGGCCATCAGTCATCGATGCTGCATTTGAGTGGAAGCCGACGTGCAGTAAAACTGACGTACGGCCTTCCGCATGACTGAAGATGTATGAGACACGAAGGCAACCGAGTGGGATTTCGTATTCTATTTTCAGTGCTGCCATAAGATGGCACCAGGGAAAACAGCCGTGCTTATCATGCCTCTGTCGGAATGAAGCATTTTGGATGTGGTGTTTCAGTCAGTGGAGGATATAGTGAGTGACAAGCTTCTGGCCGTTCTCTTGTTTTTGCCCAGCATGCTCAGAGTCTGCTGGGAAATTGGCAACTCATAGGATAGTGGTTATCTCATGAGGCATGCTGGGGTATTGGTATCTAGTTTGGGTCTAGTTGGTTTGCTGCACAGTGATAATTTCATGAACCCAAATAGTGCGGGTTCATGGTATAAGGAATTGTCCGTTATTTAATTAGGTGGGGTGCCTGGTTCAAGAGAGGGCAGGACAATATTTTTTTTCAACCTGTGCTGTGTATCTTTTTTAAATTCTGTCTACATTGCAGTGACCATAAAATTGACTCAGTCCATATCCCCCAAGAGGAGGAAACTGGCAGATACAAAGTGGAAGTACTCACTGCGTGTGCATTGCTGGGGAAAACTTGTGGGTGCTTTCAGTACCAAGAAAGAAGAAGTTTTTAATTGTGACAAGCAGTTAGTTTATCTTTGCCGGTCAGTCACAGTTTTTGGTATTTTTTCCTTCCATACGCCACTGTGGGAATAACCTGGAGTAGTGAGCTGATCTCATGATTTCACCATCTAGCAAGAGTGCATTTACTAGATCTGTGACTGCTGAATTTCTTTTCCAAGACCACTTGAATGAGACAGATTGTTTATTTTCTAAACGCACTAAATAATTGCTTCTTCATGCTTGAGGGTCGTGTATTGTTCCTCATCAAATTAGGCTATTTCCTTCTATCTGCAACCTTTATTTTCTTTAAACCACAACAGATTGCCAAAACAGCTGATATTTAATATTGTGATTTAGCTTAAGGATATATTTACCCCTGCCTTTTATAATCTACTACACAGACAGAATTTATGCAGATCCTCCAAAGATACTGTTGAAGATTTGAAACATCAGAATACTTAACAAGACATGCCTTCCTCCATTCAAATTCCAATCTGTTGTGACAAATAACAATAGACGGGAGGTGGCATTTTGTGATAAATGACAATTTGAACACCAACACTCACAGGACTTACTTTCAAAGTAGATTCAGAAGCACTTTGAGGAAGAAATGAGAGACAGAGGAAGTGTCAGTTTATCATTTTACCTTGCATTGTTATCCTTGGCTAGTTCAATTAACAGTGTCTGATTTAGAAATTGCAGATGAGTGGAAAGAATTTTTTGTGTAGATTGATTAGATGATAGATAGACACTTTATTCATCCCGAAGGAAATTCACATTGAACCAACTTTTACTTTTTCAACGTTGTTTGCAGTGAGACTTCTAAAACTGCAGCATTAGTCCTTTGTGCAAACTAGTGATTACTTTCCCAGAAAATTTACAAATAACTTATTGCCATTTAAATGAGATTTAAATGTACAATATTGCAGAGTTATAAGCTAAACTGTCTTTTATTTACCAGAGTTAGAGGCAATATTTTTTAACCACAGCTCAAGTTAAGCTTACTGATAATATTAAAAACATTTAAACAAGCTACAAGTACTTCTGGGGCAAGTAACACCCATAGAAAACAAGGCTAATATATATTTTATCATATACATATGTGCTAACACAACTCATAATGCTCTGCTATTAGCAGCAGCTATTAGCAGGATGAGATCAAAGGAGAAAGCAGTAACAGTGTTTGGCTAACTTGCTAAGGGTGGCTACACATGACTTAAGTTGCCTGTGCCTGAAAAAAGCAAGTTGGTTCCATAGATGTGGTTAGTTCACTAACATTATTACAAACTGACCGAACAAGTCTAGGCATTCAACAGCTTGAAACACATGTGTGTTAGCCTGGGTAACACCAGACAGTACAGAATCTACAGACAGACTTTGGTATCTAGTCCAGTAATTTTAGGCCAAAATTGGGGTCAACCTAGGACAAATTGCAAGAGAAACAAACTCAACTGATTTTGTATCCTCAGTTTGTCCTGAGTGAGAGAAAAAAAGTCCCAAGAAATCCCATTGGTGGAAAGTTTTGAAAATCACCTATTTATTAGACCCTCCAGAAAAACGATTAAATATGCAGGGTTTTTATGTCATTTTATGCGATGAAATTGCGGGAAGTTGCCAAGTATGCGAATAGTTGTGAAATATGCGAAAAGATGCGAAATATGCGGGAACTGGAAAAAGGTGATTCTTCTCCCACACCCTGTTACTAGGCTACTACTGAATGAAAAAGACCAATTTTAAAGTAACCTTGAATTAAAAGGTTACTATATAACAGTAAATTAAAAGGTTACTATATATATAATAACCTTTTAATTCACTGTTTAAATATCTGTTCTGGCATTTATTCCTTATATTCCTTATTAGCGCATATCAAATCAGATAATGTGTGATATGCATGTGTAAACAGAATAATTCAAAGAACTTGTAATTGGCTTTTTTTCTTGTCTTTGTGTGTGTAATCATCTTGTGAATTTTTATAGTGATATCTGAAAGTAAAATTTGGTACTCCTTTCCCCTGTGCGTTAAAAACAGTGTTTTTTGGTAATATGTGGTCATAATAGGTGATTTTCAAAACTTTCCACCAATGGGATTTCTTGGGACTTTTTTCCCCTCACTCAGGACAAACTGAGGATACAAAATCAGTTGAGTTGGTTTCTCTTGCAATTTGTCCTAGGTTTTTTCATAAAATGACTGGACTAATCAGCCTGGTTACGTGTGAGTGTTGGGGAGGTGGGGAAAAAAGAGGCCAGACCAGCTGTTTTGAGAGCTCAAAATCAGCAGCCATCAAGGTAACAGAGGACTGGCTGGTGTTGATCAATGACAGGAAGGAAAACTCCACCTTTAAACCGTCTTAAAAACACTGTTAAGGAACACATATGGGTGAGGCATTTCCTTGCTAATTTTGTGGTTTGGAGTTGTATTTTTCTTATTCCTGTAGATAATTGTAGATGACTCATGCCATGTTGAAATATTTCCAGTTACAATAGAAATAACTGAACAGTGGAAATGGATAAAAAATAAGTTGAAAATGTTTGGGGTCAGCACCTAAGAATCAAGAATCAAGAATCAAGAATAGAATCAAGGGATAAACAATTTTGTACTGACACTGAACAATCATATGGGGAGAAATAAGATAACGATTTCTCCACTGACAGTAGCCTCAAGGGACTAGAATGCAATCCAGCAACAAGACATGTTTTCTTTTGAGCAAGGGGAAATATGTATTGCCTTTTCTCAACTCGAAGAACTCCTACTCTCCTGCTCTTGATATGCTATTGCTTTTCGTCTCTCCGTCTATGTATATAGCCTCTTTCAGAGGATGGTTGAATAACCAGAGTAGAGGTGGGTGCAGGTTGAGGGATACTAGGTACAGCATATGCCAGTGTTTCACTATTTTTGCAAAAAGCAAACAAAAACATAATTTTGTAGATATACAACATATGGACTATGGCAATGGTAAAATTTGTTCACTATTAAAATTTTTACCATTACAGTTTTTTTCCCCAAATGATTTGTGCGCTGCTGCATTTACATGCATTTTCTGACAGAAAAATAAAACCAGTTTGATTTTTTTTATTTTCAGCTTTACAGTTGTAACATCCTTTTTTCTGAAAAAACAAGTACCAGCTTGTCAAAATCTGAGTGAAAATCTTGTTGGTTTGCCCATCAAGTATGGGCCAATCAAAAAAAGCCTGAGGCCATGCTCATACACCTTCAGCACACCACCCTGCTTGTGGAATATTTATGTGTCCTTGTATGTGAACTGGAGACAAAAACGACTTTCCTTTTCATTCTGGTAACATGCCTTCACAATTTTGCTTGAAGGCTATTTGTAAATATACAGTGTGCACCATTTTAACATCAGTAAATCATCAAATTCATTTTGAGATATTGTAATTACTATAAACAATGCCATTGCCAAGAAGCTTGTAAAACTTTAAAAAAAGGAAGGCAAATTAAGTAACAGCCACACCATAATGTAGTTCACAGGACATCCTTTTACCTGACAATGGTCAAAAATGTAATTTTATATTTGTAATGAAAGTTGTATAATAGAAAAATAATAATAAAAAAATGAAATGTTTGGCCATGAGGACGATACAAACTTTTTAAATGTCATGTATTGAAATAACATATTCCTTGTATTTACATAAGCTCTTGAACTAGCTTCAATTATGTGACAAGAAAATCAAAGCAGCTCTGCCTTTGTGTTTAATATCAAGTGTGCCTCAGTGATTTTGAGATGTTACTAAATCAATTCATCTACTATGCTGACACAGTGTTTTTTTCTTTTTTTTGCTAGTCTGCATTGTGCTGCACAAAAACATTAAAAACAGTTCAAACTGACATTTTTTGCCACATAACACTACACTGATCAAAGAGCTTATGCACCCAAAGATGAATTTATTTTTTATTTATTTTTCAGTCCCACAGTTTTAATGAAAGACAGGTAATTTTAAGCCTCATTTCTTGAGGTTCTATTTAACGTATTGATCTGAATATAAGACGATATTTTTTCCATTGAAAATGCCCTGAAAAAATGCCCTCGTCTAATATTGGGGGTCTAAGCAAATACACATACACCCCCCCCCCACCCCACCCCCAAACACACACACACACACACACACACACAGCGAGAACTGTGTTGACCACCAGGTCAGGTCTGCCGGAGCTGACAGGTGAGCGGCGCACACATACTGCCATATATAGGTCTACCTTTCATTATAAAACAACTTCTGTTCATAGGCAACGCGGCTGCAGCAGCACAACGGACAATGACACAGACAACATGGTTGATTATTGACTGCGCAATGCGGCCATTCGCCGGTAAACGCGGCATCAGGCGACCCTACCTCCTGGTTTACATATGCAAGTACAATACAGGTGTATTTGCACAGACCCCCAATATTAGACTAGGGCGTTTTTTCAGGGAATTTTCAATGGAAAAAATATCATCTTATATTCAGATGAATATGGTAATAGAAATTTTTTTTTTTTTTTTTTTGCGCTCTTGCCGCCCCCCACGTGACATGAAAAAATGCCGCCCGGGCAGCTGCCCGCTTCGCCCGTGCCTAAAACCGCTATTGCCTCCGCAAAATTGTTTAATGCGCGCAGCGCGATTACCGGCGAATGGCCATGTTGCGCAATCAATAATCAACCATGTTGTCTGTGTAGCTGTCCATGGTGCTGCTGCAACCGCGTATAAACAAAAGTTGATTTATGATGAAAGGTATATATGGCAGTCTGTGTGCGCCGCACACCTGTCAGATCCGGCAGACCTGACCGGGTGGCGGCGCGGTGCTGACCGAGGCACCGCGCCGCCACCCGGTTGAATGTAGCAGCCAGCTGACATGCCGCTCTGGCTGTCAGTTGGACGCTTTTTGAAGTTACCTCTGAAACTGTCAAGGTAAATAAACATCCCTTAACCCTGGCCCTGAGTGCAATGTGAGACGGTGGCGGTCTCAGAAAGAAGAGCTAAAAAATGCCCACAGCCAGAGAAGGGCTTTTCGTGGTCCAAAAACTAGTCGATTCAACGAGATTGACAGGAGGGTGTGCGATTTTGTGAATGAGAAACATAATGAAGGACTGCCCGTTACGAGGGCTGTGATGCAGCAAAAAGCACTTGAAGTTGCCACAGAGCTCAAGATACCCCGCGCTGAGTTTAAAGCTAGCATGGGCTGGTGTCGCAGAATGTCCATATAAAAAGTATATTTCCAAAAAAGGGTCTTGAAAAAGAGGGGTCGTCTTAAAATCAGGGTCGTCTTATATTCAGATCAATACGGTACATCACAAGCTGCCCCCCAGCACTAGTGAAGGATTAGTAAGTCTCCTCAAAAACTGGGGTCAGGTCTCCATAAATGTTGTGATATGAGAAGGATGTGTTAAAAACACAAACATGTGCTCCATCCACAGAAGTTAGGGAAATGTTTTCCCACCACAAAAGGACAATGCAAAGGAGACAGAGCCAGAAACAGGCAGTAGTTTGACACTGAAATAAGGTGTAAGGTAAGGGGGTCAATGTTTTTAGACGTGTACACATCGGCCTTGAACTCCAACTGCCAGAGTCAAGTTCCCAACTTGTACAAAAATGTCTTCTGCTGTGAGTGAAATTTGAATTCTTAAGCAGTGTTTTCCATCTAATGATTAAAGCCTTTACCTAATCAAATTGTTTTTGTGGCCTAATTTTAGCCAAAGTTTTAGTTACCTAGCAAATGATTTCACATGCTAAATACCATGGTTTGTATCTGCATTATGTGATCTGCTTTTCAAAACTGGTGTTGGTGCATTTCATATAACTTTATTTAAGTGCTTAAAATCTACACCACCTTCATAGCAGATTTAACATATGATCACCTTCTGCAGTCAGACTTCTGAGTGGATTGTTAATTAATAATTGAACAATTCAGTTATTGATAATAGTTGGATGTTTCTTGTCAACATTTGATAATGCTTTGAAATCCAGGAATAGAAGACATCTGTCAACATCTGTGCTGCTTGAAAATTGCCATCACTGTCACACATCTGTAATTCATTATTCATTTTGTCATTCATTAAAGCTAAGACAACTATAAAGTAATTAGTTTTAATTGTTACAAGCGGAAAAGATGATAAGTCAACCCAAATACCAGTTTGTTTCTTCCAGCCATCCATTGTGCATTTGGAATTCACTTGGTTTCACTGAGATTTGTTCTTGGCCTAAATTTGTACCAGAGTGCTGAAACTGAGGTGCATGAATTTACGACGAGGTCATGTTGCCCAAGAGTTTAGCTTGACTTTCCTAAGTCTTTTCTTCTAAGTGAATGGAGTATTATTAAGTTTCTTCACGAACTTTGAGCCTGACCTACTTATGACAAGAAAAGAAAATGATAAGGGAAAAATCACTTGCACTATACTTTCAGTTTCTGTCAATAGCCACAGATTGCAGTTCAAAAGTAGCCTTGTTTTGCGTTTTTGAAATAAAGCTGAGGCAAAATAGGCACAGATCTCTTGGAGCAAAATGTGTGTTTGAGAAAGATTTCCTCTAATCCTTGCTGCTACGTGCAAAACAAGAATCCAAGGTCAGCTTTCCAAAGGATGCAGGGGGCATATTTCCATGATGTAGAGGGATTTAAGGGGTATGGCTTTGTGGGAAGCTCTCTACTACCACTGTCCTACAAAATACACACAATCATAAATGTGGGTGTGTGTGTGTGCACACAGAGAGAGAGCGAGAGAGAGAGGCATGTATTTGAAAGGCACCACAAGGAGTCCTTTCAACCTGTTCAACTTCTGTGTCTTCGTATGGCAGCACAGTAGTGGTGGCTGAGCCTCGCAGTGCACAGTAAATACCTTAGGACATGTTTAGCTTCCAGACCCTCATGCCTCATCTCAAAGGGAAAGTCAACATACAATTAACAAAACACTTCAATTTCTGGTCATTTTGTTGCATGTTCAGGGGGAGAATATCACTAACGTTACTATCAGTGAATTGCAGAAATTTCCTCTGAGGCTATATATTAGTGAAGAAAAAAGTTGAGGCTCACCAGTGCAGTGAGCTGGGACATGGTATGCTGTTTAAAATAACTTGTAACTCTTGTGCTGCTGATGAAAAACCTGAAGGAGACCCCTGGGATATACAGCTAGCTATACTGGCCTGGACGGTATTGTATGTGTACATGCCTTATCCCATTTAATGATGTTTTTATCATAAGCTGTTTCCATGGAAATATTCTATTTATTCATGTATGCAGGGATGTTTGTGAATGGAATATGAAGATACTCTAAAGCTTATCCCTAACAAGAGCATAACTGGAATTTGAGCTATTATCTGTGTCCTTATCAGTGCACTCAGCGACACTCAGTAGGAAAACAAAATGCAAATACGCCCTGTTTTCCTACAGTTTGTGGGTACAGTTCTTCTGTTTGTACAAAATATGCCCCATTATTGATACTGGTATTAAATTGTCTCAGAAAAGTAATCTCTTTTGCCTAAAATGTTTGCTTTAATGGCCCTCTGAATGATTAGTCGGTAGTCATTTATTTTAAGTATGTAATGGCTTCAGTAATTATTTAAATGAGAATCTTGCTTGGAAGAGATGTGTTGCCATCAGTATCAGGGATACTGAGGGATGTCAGTTTGAAAGTTAAAATAATAAGCAATTAAAGCGGGGGTTGGGGGGTGTTTTATGAATGTGGGTCTTGAAAAAGATCCCGCACATTGCTCTTGCTCAGCATCACAATTTATTGATTACAGTGATGTTTCAGCCCCTCTGAACCTTCATCAGATGCGGGTTTGTTAATGATTTCAAATCCAACCTAACTCTCATCCTATCCATAGCCCTACGTTTTGGTCCCTCTTGACACTGGTGTTTTAAATACTCCAGATGAAGGTCCAGAGGGACCAAAACGTCAGTATGATCAATCAATTTTGATTCTGAGCAAAAGCAGTGTGTGAGATTTTCCTTTTTTAAGATTGACATGATATTATGCAACACAGCTGCACCTGAGTTACTTGGTTGGTGTGAATATCTCCATTGAAAAAATATGAATATGGGTTACAGTTTAAAAACTCAATAACAAATAAAATAATAATAATAACAGTTGAACGGTTACAGATCAAATATAGGTTAAGTGGAATTATCAAATATTTTGAGCTCTAACAATTTCTTGGAATTATTTTTAGCTCATGCTGACAGTCTCTGGCTGTAGGGTGAGCAACAAATTCCACTTGCAAAAGCTTTTAGTGTTATCTCTTGTATGCTGTTGTGGTGAGATTTTGCTTTTTAAGTGATTGCAGAGCATCAGTGCATGAAGGTCATAGAGCCTCACATGGGCTCACGTTGGGCTGGCTAATGTTTTAGAGTTTATTCTGTGTCAAATATTCATGTGTTTTACAGATGAAAAATGCCTGAAGGGACTTGAGAGTACAATAGCCAAGGTGGATGACAGTTTGGTAAGCGTGTGGTAAGAGTATGGTTAATCTTTAATAATGTAATAATGTAAAACAGGTAAAAGAAGAAAAAAAGACATGAACAGAAAACATTACATGCCCAAGTGTCACTTGGGCATTAAGCTGCTCCAGAATAGCTTCAGTACACCTGAACACACTGTAGAGTATATATTGTCTATATTGTGCACTACCAAGCCTCCCTAATGAATGCTTTCACTTGGTCTATTTGGATGGTTGTGGAAAATACTCCTTATAATTCTGGTCCATAATCTCAAATATATTATGCAGTGGAACAAAAAGGGAGATTTTCTCAAGCATAAATTGCCTATCCACAAATTCCCTAAATCCTATACCACAGATGAATGGGAAAATAAATAAATAATATAATAAAAGTATGTAAAAGAATGTAAAAGTGAAATAATTAATAATAATAAAAAAAACTTGAGTATATTACAAAATGTATAAAACATTAAAATAATAAAAAAAAAATTCATCATGTCAATTTACATCACAAAACATAGCCTAGTTTTAATCTCAAGTATAAACCCTGCCAGAGAGAGGTGTGCAAGTGAATTAATTAAACAACATCACAGTCAAGGTCGTGCTGTTATACTGATTATGATTATCTTTGTCATTCCACGATCGAATCACAGCACTCGGCCAGTCATGCAGTACTGCCTCCAGTGTTGTTTTTCTACAACAGTTCTACAAACAATACCATTTATGTATCATTACCATTAAGTAACCATAATAAGGGACAGTAGATTCTGATTTATTTTGTAATGTTTTGGCTACAGTGGCACAAATACAATAGCTCCATCAGAATTCAAGCAATTAAATTGCACATTTCCCAATTACAAGCAAGCGTACCTGCAGGTTTGCACCACAGAACCCGCGCATGGTTGTTTCTTGCCCTGAAGGTAATGTGTAAAGCAGCACTTCTGAACCGTCATGCTAACCCTAACCCTAACTCTCACCACAGCTTGAGAGGCAGCATTGCCTTACAGTCAACAATGGGGGAAAAAAAGCAGCTATATCCAGGTTTCTTTCCTCACCCTCTTCTTCTTCCAACAACAATTCATGATGTAACTCCAGTGTAATTTTTTGAAAATGCATTCATGTTTGTGCTGTCATGGTGTGAAGTTTGTTATAATGTAGATCCATTTATGTAATTAACAGTTATTACAGAACACTTGTAAAGCGAAGCGATAGAGATTAGTAAAATGTCAGACTGCTCGTACACTGTATATCTGCTGTGATGTGAAGTTGATTAAGACATCTCTCTGTCTTATCAGGCTGCATGAATTTTACACAAAACACCCATTCAATTGGATATGTGCATCAGAAAACAGGAGATTAATGGGATAAATGACAAAACAGGCGGAGGGTTGAGAAAGGAATAAAAATAAATAAGTAAATTAAAGAGAGACTCTCAGCAAAAACAGGAGCACTAACAGCTATAAGAGCTTTCTCGAATTGAGATCTGTTGATTACGGCATCCTTGGCACATCATTTCCATCACATCAAGTTCATCTTACTTATCCAGCATGGCATACAGTAATTGAGCTGGTTGGGTTCTAATTCCTTGCTCATGAATAATTGGACAGGACACTGCTGTTGATGGACAAACTGGCCATTGAACATTGAATCAATTATATTTTAGCAATTATCTTTCTACTTTCTTGGTGACCATGCTGTTCAAGCTGATGAAGTCAACCAGATTACTTGTGCCCTATGGATGAGGGCATTTTAATCCCTGAAAAGACCACCCACCACAGGATGGAAATTCTTCACTAATAGGCTGCACTCACTTACAGTGGCTTTGAATTTTTGTATTTGTCTGACTGTGGGGGACCATATAATCCATGCCAAACAAACAAACAAACAAACAAACAAAACAAAACAAAACAATAAATCAATAAAAATAAAAAATAAATTAAAAAAATGCATCCTACTTTCTTGCACACCATGTTCCATATTTACCCAGGTGGTTTTGTGGGTTACTACATGCCTCAGTGTCATTGGAGTATGAAAGGACTGCAGCTATTACCAATGAGAAATTACCCAAAAGACACATTTAGAGGAAGAGGAAAGAAGATATTTCCATCATTGCCTACCACCATAATTTTCTATCACACAGGAACAAACAATTCTATTTCTGTAACCTGATTAATACCTCCCACCGCTCAACCACTACAAGACCCACACAAGAAAATGTAAAAAGTTTCTTCTCGAGTCCTGAATTATCTTAACACATTCTGCAAAAATTTCATGGATGCCATGGAAAGACATCTCAAAACACATGATGTAATTCAGCTGTCATCTGTATTCATTATGTGATCCACCTTTATTTTCTCCAAAGTGTTAATTTGTAGTCTTAAAACTCAAAAGTGGGTTAACATTTTGAGCCATGCTTTCCCCAGTCAGATTTTTTTGTCCCTCATAGTTTTTTTTTTAATAGAAAAAAATAGTATGAGTGATGCTATGCAAAATTGCTGTGAGTTGATTGAAATGAGAACCGTGCAGACTCAGCTTACCAAAAATGTGGAATTAGTATGCAGTTTATCAGCAAGTTGGGCTGGCAATGAGATCCACATCATCTCAACCATCAAATTTCATACTTATTCCACATTTTTGTTTTTGTTTTGTTTTTTGTTTGTTGTTGAGTCTAAACAATCCTCACTTCAGCTGGCATTTTGCCCATTGTACCTTTCACATAAGCCTAAAGGCTCATTTATGGTCCCTTTATGTGCGGAAATTAATATGTACTGCCTATGTTGCCACCTCAGTTTCTGGTGGCACAGCTCCGTTTTGTCCATATCTGTAAGCAGGGGCGCCGTATATGGGGGAAAAGTTAGGACAATTCCAAGGGCCCTTGCCTGACAGGGGCCCCCAAAATAGGTAAAAACTAATATAAAATTACTAAACCATCATCGAGTGAATATTTATATATATATTTCAAAAATAATACTACCATTATGATCTCTTTGTTTTTATTTGTTTTTGGCAGTAAAAGTTAAAAATCCCCATTGACCACAAAGTAAACCCCCCCTATCTGCATGAAATGGTTTGGTCCTGCAGCCGCGCTAGCTTATCAAACCGATTGGACTTTGTTGTTTTTTGTAAGTTACCAACATGAATGGAGTATCCGCCCAACTGTAGGCAAAGTAGACAAGCCCCCGATGGCAGAGTAGATAGTGTTTCTGTCTGCCATGCAGGAGACCAGGGGTTCAATTTCCCGCCCGGACAAGAGGGCATCATTACCTCATTTTGTTGTTAACCATGACAGTGAAGTGATTCTTAGTATTCCGCCTGTCATTGGCTAGATGACATACACAGTGGCATTTAGGGTTTCTGTAAATTTCATTTCTGTACTACTTCTGTAACCCAGGTGCTAAATGATTATTATTATTATTATCATTATTATTATGCTTTGTTGTTGTTTTTGCCTTTTTTAAATACCTTGTTCAAACTATGTATATACATACATATATATATATATATATATATATACAAATCGATTCAGATTTAAACAAGGATTTGTGTGGTATACTTTGTATACATATGTATATGTATTTGTATATATAATATAGTTCATATTCAGCTATCACTGAAATAGAATGTTCTCATATATGTATTTTTTCAACCCAAATCCAGTGCCACCACCTGTGAGTCTACAGTTTTGGTGATAAATTAGACCTGCATGCGGGACTACAAGGGAGACAGTGAGCAGTAACCAAGTAACTGTCATGTTGTTCTTTTCACAAATATGGGAATGATAGTAAAAATATCATTAAAATGCATAGTTTTATATTAAACAACATCAAAAATTTTTGCTGGCCTATTGGCCAGTAAGATTTCTTTTCATGGGGCCCAAAATCCCTGGCAGCACCCCTGTCTGTAAGCCTCCTGAAAATGTGCAGAAAATGGACAAAGTGAACACAGAGTACGGACAGAAGGCTCCATCAAACCATAATTATGTACGTACTTAAGGCTGAGCAGAAATGAGAGTGTTTGATGTTTGTTCTGTGATTTAAATAGCATCTGTTAACATCTCAACTGCAACCATTGCAGAGCCCATGGCATAAAAAAATGCAATTTTCATTGTTTTTGCATGACAGGGAAAGTCTTAGGGCCACATAAATACTGTCCCATGCATTAAACCTGTGATAAATGGAGAAGTGCGCACAGCCTGTTTTTTTAAACTCTCCCTGTAAAACGAGTGGATTGCACTTCCGTTACTTCATGATGTCATGGTGTCGGTGACTCCACCCACAGCCCGCCTCTGCTCCCCAGGCAACAAGCTCACAAGCTAGCGAAATTAGCTAGCATGCCTCCGCTCCCAGGGGAACAAGCTCACAACATATTTACAACATATTTAACAAACACAACTTGCCATTCTGAAACATCCTGTAATAAATGGATTGGAGGTGGTTCGGTGTTTCCTGCCGTCTGTGGTTCTGGATCGGAGTCGGGCTCAAACACGTACGGTCGTATAGCATCACGCTCAGGGTCTCACAGGGTTTTAGTCCAAATTTGCTCGTCTGTTGGGCTTATTTCAGTGCAGACTGTTTTATCAACCCAACACAATACAATGCTATGTAATGCAATGTATAACATCACGCTCAGTGGTAGCCATGACAGTCATAGATAATATAGATCTATATAATATGTAAATTCCTGTTTACCGGTGAGCACCATTGAGCTCCGTTGAGCAACCTAGGTTTCAGTTACTTGCTTGTGATTGGCCTGACCATATGTCACTCAGAAAACAGTCAGCCAATCAGTGGAGAGGTGCTGATTCTCTCTTCTGATTGGCTAAACGAACCATGCTGCCAGAGCGCCGGGAGAAAGGCAAGAGAGAGGAGCTCTGAAACTATATTTAGCGGTCCACAATTACTCAAAACCACAAATACATCTTGCAGGGATATCAACAGTTAAAATAAAACCCTGGAAAAGTGTGCAGCATGGGACCTTTAAGCTGCTATGTGCTTTACAAAAAAAAAAAAAAAAAAAAAAAAAGTAAGTTGCTATATTGACCAACTGATCAGTCAGAATCAAGTATTCAACTTAGCTATGTTAAAAATAAAAATAATAATAATAATAATAAAAAAAAAAAAAAACTACAACAGCTGTTGGAATAAATGCATATGCCTTCTTTTAATTCACATTCTAACAATGCTCTGTTCCATGTCCTCTCTCCTACATCAACTCAACTATAACTTGTGGAAGTTCATAGTTTGTTTTAGCTGTAAGCATTCTTCCTACATTCAGTTAGTGTGTGGTTAAAGAATATTGGTTTGCAAAGATTATCATGTTAAGCAAGACATAATAAGTAACATATGCCTTGTTTGCAAGAGAAGTATTTTCTTAAATTCTCAGAAACCCTATGAGGGGAAAAAAAAACAAAACAAAAACAAAAACAGGCCAGCCTCCGGGATGACCTACAAAAACTTGCCATCACTAAAACACTCTACTTGGCTCTTTCAGCTTAGTCGGGCTGTGCCACAACAATTAGCCTATGTTTTCTGTGAAGGTACAAGTGTGAATGGTACTTTGTCCCATTTGGTTTTTGTCTTGCCCTGCTGTTCCAGAGTATGGTGTCTCCTGTTACTATTATTTTTAGTAAAGGATATCACACATACCGATATGCTTTTCTTTTCTTTTCTTTTTTTTTCTGTTCCTTCTATTTTTATGCCAGGCTTGTCATGACAGTATTTCCATCATTGTTAACCTACCACAAATTGCCGCTCAAATCCACATTCAAAATACTACAGTATTATAGTCAAACAAGATTTTCTAGAGGTGTTGTGAATACAAAGCTATCTATTATTTATGTGGTCATACCTCTTTTGAAAAGTCCCATGGATGAAAGGTCAAGTGCTGACAGTTCAGTTTGTTTAGATAACTCCTTTTGAAAGTCTACAAATGGCAGTGATTATGTTTGGAAAGAGACTAATGGTCATTGTCAGTACTTGCATATTCTGTTAAATCCAGCTGCTACTTCAGGTTCTACTTTATAGATGTTGCCTCAAAGAAATGATGTGATGTGACACTTTTTTTTTTTTTTTTTTTTTTTTTTTTTGGCCTGTTTTGCTAGGTTACCTTAAAATAGAGAAGGTGAATGTACTGTTATGGCTTTGAAGTGAGTGGAAAGAAGCAGAAATGCCATAGGCTGAGCATTCATGCATAATCTTGGTTGTTTTAATGTTGCCTGTGACTTTTCAGTGGCTCCAATAGATGAATAATCCATTACAGCTCATTTGAATGAAATATGGGAAAAATGTTCAACATTCTTCTAATTTTTCAAATAACAGTTTGAAATTTTGATTTGATTCACAAAGTAACATGATTTCACCATTTCCCAGATTTAACTAGTCATAGTATAATTTCTTTCATAGCAGGAGAGGAATCAGTGGCATCTATCATACTCAGTGATGGGAACAATGGCGTTAAATAAACGGCGTTAAATAAACGGCGTTAAAATAAACAGCGTTAAAATAAACGGTGTTACTAACGGCGTTATTTTTTTCAGTACCGGGTAATCTAACTAATTACTATTTCCATCGTTGCAACGCTGTTACCTTTACCGACATGCAATAGTTGCTTTCCCTGGTAACTACTTACTTTTATGGTGGAGTAATTCAGTTACGAACTCAGTTACTTTTTGGGAGAAGTAACTAACTATAACTAATTACTTTTTAAAAGTGCCCAACATTGATTATAGTGTAGCTACTGTTTTCAGTACATTTTCTGCGCACTTTTAAACTCTTTTTTTTCACATTTGTCTTTTATAGTAACACATAATAATTCTGGGATTTAGCTCCCAGAATTGACACTACAGTAATTTTGCTGATTGGATGAAGTGACTATTTTCAATCCTCATAATGATATCAATCTATGAATCACAAGAAAACAAGAAATCAGATAAGTGGAAGAGAGTACATGAAGTTGCAGTTCATAATCAAAAGCAACAATGTCCTTTTTTGCAGTATTCAGCTCCTTTTTTTGCTTCTGCTAATTTGCTTACTGACGAGTGAAATTTAAAAGATACAGCAGTACATTGACTTGTTTAACATATTTCAGCATTTTTTTTTTTTTTTTTTTTTTGTAGGTGTTATTGAATGAGGGCTTGCCAAGTTACACAAAAAAGATCTTCTCTTCAGTTGGCTTTCCACACCTTTTGCAGAACAACTATTCCTATCTGAAATCTAACTGGGTTACAGTTTCTGCATACTTACTGTATGCCATGATTGTATTTATCATGAATAAATACAGCTTGCTCATCTCCCCAAAATACTTTTGAAGTTCTGATCTTGTGACAAATCTTGCATTCATGCCAGCTATTGAAAATATTTTTGACGCACATATCTTTTCCCTGTTTTCCTTTGTGAGTTTGTGGCTATAATGAGTATAGAGACTGATGAGGAGGTGTATTTTTCAGTTATAGCTCACTTAGATTCAGTGTTCCTTGGATTATGATCAAAGCCTCATAACTGTTGGTGGGGAATGGTTAAGTGACATGAAACCCTGGTGATATGTTGAAAGAAAATAAAGTCTCTCTCTCTCTCTCTCTCTCTCTCTCTCTCTCTCTCTCTCACATACAATAGCAAGCGTGTTCAGCTCAATAAGCCTTGCTTATTTCCTCTCCCAGCAACAGCCCATCCTCTTGGCAAGGTATGTTGCAAGGGTGGAAACACAGGAGATGGTGAACACATATCTATTCTTCCAAAAGGTCAAAACTAGAGTGTCAGATGAAATGAATGAAACTGTTTTTTTCATTCCTGGGAAAAATTATACATCCTCTATGGAAAAAGAAGGCAACCGATGTCATTTTGATTCCTCACATATTTGTTTACCACCCTATTTTAGTGTTCTGTTCATTAAACAAAAGCTGAATTGGGAAAAACTGAGATTTGCTCGTCATTCCAGCTTTTGTCATGGGAACAACACACTTTGGGATAAAACATAGCACCATAAATTGCTTGTCAGTAGTGAACAGATCTGATAAACGCATTGCTACATTAAATTCATTAGTACTAAAATGAAATAATAATTAGTAATTAGTAATTAATGAGTAATTATGCTCCTTGCCCTACTTATAATTTATGCACAGAACCAAAAAAAGAGGAGATGACAAGGTAAGCATCCCAAACATCTCCAACTCTGGTCATTGTAACAACTCACATCAATCTGAGCTCAGTGACACCTGATTAAATTCAGTTTATTTTAATGAACTGAATATAATACATTCTAATATAAGTGGTTGATGGACTAGTTTGTCATTCAGAGACCACCCTGTGTAAATATGAACTATCTAGAAACTGATCAACTGTGCAAATGTGACGAAGAGCAGACCTCACTGGATACACTTACCCATTCTCCCGTGGCAACAAAACTTGATAAGTTACAGTGAGCAGAAGATTGGTTTGATGGGACTGTCGATCCCACTAATGGTCTCATTGGTTTGATTGGTGGATGAACCAATGGGGAGAACAATGCAGCTGCCTGTCATGTTATGAGACATAGATCTGAGGAATAATTCATCAGGCCCATAGCTACTAGCTTGTGATGTGGGGAGTTTTGTGTGGTCTTCTATGCTTGGTGCAAGCACTATTTGCATGACAGGTTGACATCATCATCTGTAGCACCTGTGCGAAGAAGATTCATACATCCCCTATGAGGTTCTGGGACATTTAACTTCAAAAGTAAAGCCTGATTCTTCATCATGTTCACTGTAATGCTGAAATGAGCCCAAAGCCTATTTGCTCCATTTCAAAGGGAAAACCAATCTACAGATCCTACTTTGCCCAAAGCATGCGCGGGCCAGCTGTTTGACAAATAACTTACCAACATACCAAGTGGCAGTAACTAATGTGTCTCATCTACAGAAAATAGCATTGATTGTAAAGGAGTCATTTACTCCTTATTGAGAAGCGATTTGTTGGGTGTTGTTTTGTGGAATGTGAAGGATTGTTTCTCGATACCGTGGGTGTGAGTCGGTGGGCAGGGGCTATGGATGATGTGTGCCAGACCAAGGTTCAAACCAAAGATGATTTAATGATCTGGAAAGAGGATCATTGAAAAAGAGGAAGGGGAATGGATAATTTCTGAAAGAGATGCATCAGTCCAGAGTCCTCAAAGCACAGCTTCTAATCTCTTCCCTGCTCATGATTCCCTGCAGCTTGGAGTATATCTTGATAGGAAGGTGAAAGCAATGTTAGATAATGATGCTATCATGGGAGTTACATTAGAACCCTTTGGTGCAGGTTCCTTACAATGGCAATTATGCAGGCTGTTTGT
The DNA here is from genome assembly GCF_902150065.1 of Myripristis murdjan. NCBI lineage: Eukaryota > Metazoa > Chordata > Actinopteri > Holocentriformes > Holocentridae > Myripristis > Myripristis murdjan. The sequence continues at coordinate 11,593,278 of NC_043985.1, read as the reverse complement.
CCTGAAGCTCTTTTTATGACACAACATTGTGTCAATAGCTTTAAAAGTGAAGTGCTACACAGGGCTCATAGGGGTGTGCAAGTGTTATTGCAAGGTCAGATTCAGCCCCCCCGCCCTGCAAAGGCTATTTCACAAAAGTGTCAGAGGAAATGAATGTAACCAAAATGTTCCGGTCTATCTGGGATGTGAAGATGAATTACAGTTTCATGGTGGAGGAGTGCTCAGCTTTTAAAAGCTTTAGAAGATGCACAGTGTAGGGTGGCCATGCTCTGGAATGAACATCTTCATCGCACAATGGGAGAGCTTCAGGATGAATTATACATTGGGCCTTCTAAGAGCAAGCATAAACCCAGATTACACTGACCTATAAAGTGTTTTCCGAATTCAGTACAACTATTCAGTATCCCCACTTTTCAGGACCACCAATTACCACTGTTGATATGATTGCTTGTCTGTTCTAATTATAAACACACACTGTTCCTGAGGAGCCCTTGTGCGTGCAATATGTTTAATAACAACTACTTCAAATTTAAAATCCCCCAGTGTACCTTTCCATCACTCGCTGTTTCACTGTATTTCTAACATTCAGACACTGCTGCAGTCCCATTTAGGCATGTCACGACACCTGATGTTAAGTACGGATGGTTAGTTAGCTATTAATACTAGTACAGATGTAGACATAAGGTCATGTTTTGATTCAGATGTGGCAATGGCCCTTTAAATAAATGCATAAAACACACTTTAAATGCATTCAGCACTGAGAAAAAGTAGATGATGTAAGCCTCATAAATTTCAGAGCATGGTCTATAAGTAATGAAAGTGTATGATTTGTTCCTAACAGAGGAGTGGAAATAAAATAGAAAACAACACTTAGCTGGGGTGCACTGTCCTGAATTTTCTTCCAAAGCAAATACATTGTCACTAAATTGCATGCAAACACACATTTTGCATTTTTGTCAGCCTTTCTTGATGCAATGTCAGCCTTTACATATTGGCTGTCTGTAGTGTCAACACACCTTAAATGCTATTTGGTCTAAACAATGAAATGCTAATAGATTTTCAGATAAACAGACACACTAATTGTGACCTGCAAGTATCCACATAGCCTGCTTGTATCTATGATGACTGCTGACAATAATATTGAGTTTCATATTGCCATTTCATTTATCGTCCAGAGTTACATACCCCCCTGAGAAAGACTTGCCTTAGCATCTTGTTTGAAAGACTATAATCAGATACAGTTATAATAACAGGATATTCAGCTGATGGGAAACACATTGTACACACTATTAATATAGGGCGACACAGCAGGTGTCGTTGCGCAGACTTTGCTGAGCCCACCTTGCCCTATCAATTGTTCAGGAGACCTTTTAATCCCCCCTGCTTCCCTGTGGTGCTGGCTCATCTCCAGCTGTGTGCGGCAAGTGCTCATCGGCCTTGATATCAGTAGAATACTAGTAGTGGCCTGCCCTACTTTTAAGACTCATGGTAAAGCTGTATGTCAATTTTTTGACAATGCCAGACAAAGACCTTTGTTAGGTCAAAGGTCTTTGTTATATTGAAACTTTGCTTGCTAAAATAAAGTTTCTGGGAGCTATCAATACAAGTCAACAGATCTTTTGTCTGAAAGCTGTATCCCAACAGCTTTCAGCCAACAGCTAAACCAACTCTGTTGCAATACAGCGCTACAACTCTCCTAAAGTGTGTCCAACCACCACCAACCAAAATACCACCTGTAACCAGGTGGTATTTTGATGACTCACCGTGAAACTGACTGTGCACAAGTGGGTGGAAAGGCACAATAGGGGGTTCACCACCAGTGATCCAGCAGCACAGTACAGATTTGGTATCAAGGATTTGCATATGTGCTATCCACCTTCTCAGACCACGTCAAAAGCTCACGGTGCAATTGGCAAAGTCGTGTTCGATGCTATTTTTGTGCCTTCACAAGCACAAAGCAAAAGCTTGCCACCACTTTAGTGGAATATATGTTGGTGAACTTGATGTTAATATAAATCCCTCAAGCAGGAAAAAGACAGATCTAACATTTTTCATTCATAGTTATATTTAAACATGTGGCTGTGGTGTGAATGATTGTCACGATGTCAGAGACTGTGTAGTATGCGCCCTTCAATAGCCAAACTCTCGCTTGCTGTGGTTTTCTGCCAGCTGCTATTTGGCTCTGAGCCTAATATCATTGACCTGTCTCTTGCACTGGGTTCTCCTAAGACCAGAGCAGCACAGTAACCAAATGTGTCATCTTCCCCCAAGCTAATGTAATTTCAGATACTGTATATTTGCTTGTGGTGATTCTGCACCTCCTGCACAAGGACATCAGTTTCCTCTTGGGAGAAGCTTCTGTGTTTGATCTGCTTATAAGATCACTCTGGTACACAGTGCATTGCATTTAAAAGGAAGGAAAGGAGGTGGTTTGATTGGTCATGACAGGGCCACCACCTACCAAACCTACTAATAATGTATTCTACCTGATCCCATCCCATTTTCAGCTACGTTGCAAGTGTGCCACACACACCCAGCCATGAAATTACCAAACATCAGTTGCCACGCCCAGCATGCTCATGTTATGCAACGCTGATTGTGCTTTGCACTGTGCGTCATTGATTATAAAAACATAGAGCCCTAAATGTCAAGTAATATCTCCTTCCAGACTTTACCGGTTGACTTTAAAGAGGTACTGCACACTTAAATGTGTTTTCTGAGTTGTAAACTAAATGATATGACTGTACTGTGATGAAACACATCATTGCTGGTGTTAATACTGACATTCATTGCCAAATTTATAACAATCGGCATGTGTTGAAAATGACTCTACATGCCATCTACTGTTTTAAATAAGCCCTGAACCTCGCAGATGCAACCAAAGCTGAAATAGAGGCAACCGAATCGGACTTAGACTTGAACAAGCATTAAAGCTGGGGTAGGTAACTTTTCAGATTGGACAGAGTTTTGTCAAAAAGCCTCTTCCACCAGACGAGCACAGTCATAAATCGTATTGTAGCTGATAACCTACCCATTCAATTTTTTTCTTTAGCATATCTCTTAGTTACGTTAATACTGTTCCTGTGTAGCAGCTATTTCACATTGGTCTACTTTAATTTTTTGCGAATAACGCAGTCAATGTCTCTGTCATTGAGCAACTCCTGCCGCACACATCCATTCTCCCCCACCCCCAATTTTCAAAATAATGCAGAGGTTGGAGTTTGGCTCATACCTAGGGGTGAAATTACTCTTTAATGAAATTTGGAGGGATGACACATCCTTGCTCTGTGTTCCAGTCTTTGAAAATGACACTGATTGACCTAATGGGGGCGCTATAATTAAAGGGCAAATTTTTTAACTCTGACATGATATCTCAGACATGACTTTCCCAATATTCACAAAACTGGGAAGGATGATGCATGTTGGCAGTGTGCTCTGGCATTTACTCTAATTGGCCTGATGCGGTTGCTCGGGGTGCCTGCATCATTTGTGGAGGAGTGGGGCATTGAATTCATTGACTACGTGACATGGAAATGGCTATGTGAAACATTTTTACCCTGTCTGTTTCCTCTCTCTGACCGAAGGAGTGGGACATCTTTGCTGTGAGCTTGATGCTGAGTCAGTTCTACAGTGAAAGGAATCTGTGCACAGAGGACCACGTTTCAAGCAAGGTTGCAGTAGGAGGAAACTCATTAAGGAAATATGATGAATGTACTCTATTTGTTGGCAGACACGATTTTATGTGGTACATACAGGAGTAGGAGGATTTGAATATAACTCAACAGATTGGAGAGCTCCGCGAGATTTTCTGTTGGTGAATGATGTACAAGGTCAGCTCTCTTGGGATGAGTGGGTCAGTGTGACACAGGAGCATTTTTTAGTCATTTTAACATGCTCATCTGGGGCGCGGCTGAGTTGCATAACATAACATAGTTATGTTATAGTGCGGGATGATTTTCTTATTACCAAATCAAAATTGGAATCTGTCAGTGTACTAATTGTTGGCCAGTTTCGGATCAATTAAATTAACTGCAATTAGGACCAGAAATAAGATCACTAATGTCTTTTCATTTCATTTCATTCTCATTGACCTGTTTCAGGGGATAAATGTGTGGCTGTAGTGGTCTGGTCTACGTCTTGATTGATCACATTATCCTTGCCAGTGAATGTCAGTGATGCTTTCAATTATGGCACATTTTGGTCCAATTAGGGTTCATTAAACATTAAGGTTATATTGTATATTTTCTGGGTGGCCATTTACATAAGCCATTACAATACATTTTAAAGTAATGCAGAATCTAATATTTTTGAAATGATAAGGTAGCAGAATGTACTGGCCTGACATGACTGGTTTCCTCTGTGTTGGCTTTAGATTAATTGAAGTGGAACCAAATTCAGCAATCTGATCTGTAGATATTCACTGAAGCTCTAATCAACAATTGTATAAGTTTCTAGCCCTTAACTATCGAGGGCATCATTGTTCCTCTGTAGTAGAAATGATTGAATGGTTAAATGGCTTTCCCTCCTCTTTTTTGGCATATAATTAACCTTCAATCACCATTTCACTCATCTGTGTCAGCCATAATTGTATAAATGAAATGTAGCACAGCAGGGTCCTGCTTGTGCAGGAAACATCATCAACTACTTTATTAATAGTTCTTTGGAGGCAGGAAGTAGTTCATATACGCTCAGTCCTCCCACAGTGAAAGGCTTTAATATTTGACAACATGTGCTGCCTGAGCTATTACTTTAGAATAGTTCAACTCGCACAGCCAAATAGTGCACCCCACAACTATACACTCACAGAAAATCATGCACTCCATAGAGTCACTATGCTATGCATCAACAATCATGTGAAACCAGCAGGATAATCAAGAGGACTGGTACAGCCAGGCAGAGTGTATTTCAGAATCCAAAACATACTGTACATCCCCACAGTTCTGAATGGCTCACTAAAAAATGTTTTCCGTCAGTGGTGGGTTGGTATGGGGTGGTGGGTCTGTTGTCATGTGAAAATCTTTGATGTGATTTTCATATTCTACGGTCAATTAAAAGTAGTGTTTAGGTTAGGGAATCTCTACAACCTTTCCATTTATGAAACACTTGAAATGGATAAACTCAAAATAAAAATGCATGGTTGTCATATTAATATGAAGGCTGGTTTCTGCAAGGTTGGCATTTTAATTAGTTAAATAATAATACATTAAGTTGTAATGACGAAGTGAAATATCAGTTTGTGTCATTAAATAATGGTAGAAATCTTTTTTATCTCATAATCCATGTTATGTTGGTTTAGCTGCTGGCTGAAAGCTGTAGGCTCTCTGGAGAATAATGTCATGTTCACTGCAGTGAGGGCAGGCAAGGGCAGGTGAAATAACTGGTCAATTTGATGAAAGGTATTGACACTGTTGTCAAACTTATTTCTGTCCTTCCAAAGATACTTCATGCTTTGTTTTACGACTTCCTGGTCACACTGTCACTTTGGTTATTAAAGTCTTCACCAGGGGCGGCTTGTGCCTTAGGGCTATAGGGCTACAGCGTCCAGCTGTGACCCAAGAAGTACCGCCCCTTTCAGGTGATTTTGGTCTGGTTGAAGGTCATCCAAACGGCACGCATAGACATTCATGTTAAGGCAAATGTTTGCAAACTGCAGGCAAATTTTCAGTAAAAGTAAGTAGTGTGTCTTATCATCTAAATGGGTTCAGCATGGGCTTGTCACTGAAATCTGTATTTAGCCTACTACAACCATTTCTGATTTTTAATAGACTAAATCCCTTTTCCCAGAGGTCCCACATTTGTGAGCTATATGCATCATGCTCAAACTGTAAAAATGTATATAGCAGAGTATATGGTGATTTTTACAAGTTGTCTGTTTTAATCTTTAGATTATACACATTATATTTGGGTTGCAAAAATAAGATAGTTAGCAGGGTGTTAAATGGCTGGTTTACTAGGTCATGAAATTTCCAGCAGTGAGTTTCATACAAGGATGGAAAATGCTTTCTTTTCAAACTTTAGTGCTCCTGTGTGGAGAGGAAAAGTTTCAGACAAAAAATTCTAAAGAGAATAATACAGCAACAGTGCCACCGCTCTATGTTCTGGATTTGCGGCACCTAAAATGAAATGTATGCAACAACTGAATCAGATGATTGTGAAAGATGATTGTGAGAGTTATTATTCACTAATGTTCCAGTCATTGCCTTTACATCCAAAGGTATTTGTGAGGGCAAAGTGATAGATGACAATTTATCTGTTGATGACCAAAGTGGATTGTTTGATCACTTTGGAGCTAAAATCATTTTAGTCAAGATTTATAACTCAATAATAAGAACTAGATGTAGCTATCCACAAATAGGCCTATTGTACAGTAAGTATGCAACCTGTGGAACAATCCTTGTCTTATGGTATCATGGAGTGCTTGTCCCCCCTGACAAATCTGGCAGGTGCCACCACTGGTCTCAAGTATACTCTACTTCAAATCAGTCAGAGGTACCAGAAGTATTTTAACAGTCATTATGGGGGGCAGGAACAAGTGGTAGGGAGGAAACAATGACAAAGAGACTGACATAATGATGCAACACATCATCAAAAGTTGCCACTGAGTAGCTACTACATCCCAATATGACTGTCATTTCCATCAGTGTCTTCTTCCATCAGTGTCTCCTTTTCTCCTCTGAGCTTCCAAGCACTCTTCCTCTTTGGGATGTGAACATTTCCTATGGAGACTGAAGTAGTCCCTTGGAGGCTTTTTGACAATTACTGTTGATGTATTTAACTGTGTATTGGCAGCTCCTCTAATGAGTAGCTTGAGATGAAACTCGGTGAACAGCCATGATTTTAAGTCCAGAATTAATTTGTTACTGATGCTCTCATTCCCATGTGTGGCTTATGTGCCCATTAAAACCTCACTAGTGAGTATTGCCAGGGAAAATTGTCTTCTCTTCAGATTGGAGAGTGCATTAGGATGAGCCCATTGAATGACAATGAAATTAGGACATCGGGAAAGGGAACTGCAGGAGTAAAGGAGGGTAGCAAGAGATAGGGGAGGGGGGCATTACACTCCTATCCTATTTTTAGACATGCTCTGTTCAGTGTGGTTTGATTTAGCTCTCTCTAATTACCACATGTGAGTAAAACCATTTGACATTTGACCCCTCAGTCATTTGCTTAAAGCCCCAGTCCATGATCAGTGCTGACAGCAAGTCTCTTGTGCCTGAGCAAGGGATTGTTTTGTCTCCAGTAACCCACTCCACTCATCTCTGAGATGAATCTAATGGCAGAGGGTTTTTCTTGGCTTCATGAGAGGAAGTCAGGACAGGTAAAAATCAACAATATTATTTTCACTGTCATAACTAAACTATTAATGCTGTAGTTCATGTTTAATCTTTGGGGGAACTGGGAAATATATTGTTTGTTGATGCTAAGTGAACTAACTACAGCAGTTGGCAGGCCTAGTTAGCCAAAAGTAACTGGCATTCACGATCTGTGTGGGCAGTTTCCAAGGCACATTGGCTTGCACACACTCACTCTTCACCCCTCCCGTTGACCACAGTAAAAGCTGCATTCCAATGTATACAAAACAAAAACAAAAAGAGAGCTGGAGCAACAACTGGGACAATGGGTGCACGGCACGGCAATCACAGATTGGGGTTTTAAAGTCTGGACAGACATTTCAGCTCTGGATTTTCATCACTATAACTGGTGATAATGATTCCAGAGAGTTCCACACACACAAACACAAACACAAACACACTCACACACACACACACACACACACACACACACACACGCACGCACGCACATAAACACACATGCACATAAACACACACCATGATAGGACCAGCATGTGCACATATTGAGAAATGACTGTTACACTGAAACAAATAAATCTGCCCAAAAGAGATCCAACAAATAACATTTTTCCCAACCTTATAATCTGCTTGGCAACTGCAAGGAAGTAATGCAATTCTGTTGAGACAGTTTAGAGGCCAGAGCAAATGCAATAGATGTCATATCCAACCTGTGTACAGTTGGGACACATGCGCATGTGTATCTGTGTGCACGCTTTTCTGCATGCACGCATTTGAGTATGTGCCAGTATGTTTGTGTATTTGCCATTTGCTTGTAAAGGTTGGACAGGTGGAAAAGGTTAAAAGGCTTTATTTATTTGCTGTTACCTGTTTGCTCTGCTGAATCTCCTATCTCCATGCTCCTGTGAAATTGCTGTTTGTACCATATCTGTATCTATCCTGAATATAGCAAAGGAAAATGATACCATTGTAATGATAATACATTGCATACCACTGGTTTTCGAAGAGCATTGTGGGGTAAGCAAGCTACTGACTATGAATAGGCTTGGTGGCATGAGAAGGAATATTGTGGAAAGTCCTGTGAGATTAGTGCAACAGAATTGCACATAAAGCATTTACCTTCGTATTACCTCTATTATTCAGATTTTACATGGCGATCACAGGTTAAAAATGTTTGGATGGTGATACTTAACAGCTTTCTTCAGACCTGTTCAAAGTGCTACAGGTTGGACTCAGCCATAGCTGATGCAAGTCCACATGCTATTTTGTTTCTCACTATAAAGGACTGATTACAGAAGTTTAAGCATGCTGTTGTTAAGGTTTTTGGTGTTTATGTTTGTTATTGTGATAGTGTTACATGGGGGCAGTAGGGTAGCACAACCTGTGGATCATCTGTACTTCAATCAGAAGGCAGAGGTACACAGCCCTGAGTCAGAAAGCATGACTGCTAAAGTCTTTGAGAAAGATAATATAACCATACTAGCAACCATGATGTTGCATGACCTCCCTGAAAATGTGCGGCCAATGTGAATCAGTAAAGTACCAGGGTGGGCTGGAGGGGGATCCTCACGAATTGTCAGGCATATAACTTCCATAACACCATTAAACACTGTAAGACTAACGTGAGGGCATTGCAGAGCTCATCTCCAGTATGGACATAAACTTCCCTGCTAATTGGTGCAGTGGAAGGAGGATGCCTCTACTGACCACTGAGCAAATATAAAGCTGATTGACCACATGGTGTTGCAATAATTGGCTAAAATGCTTAAAATTAGCTAGAATTTCACCAGGCATATCCCATGAACCATTTACGATGAGGCTGTGAAATTGCATGCAACCCCTCATGTGAAACAAGTTGGTAATGCACTTGGCGCTTTGAAGAATTTATTATTCCATGTAGAGCTGGCATATATTGAAAATGGCATAGCATTGGATAGCACTTAAAGTGATGTACTATAGTTGTCTATTTGTTTGCTGACTAAGCCTTGCACCAGTCGAGCTTTGTCATTTCTTGTATTGCACCAATTAGAATGGCTTCATATCTCTTGTAACTGCACCGTTCATGTCTACAATTTTCGAAACATTTTGTTCTATATTTCTTTTTAATTGCCAGGTTTTGCAAGTTGAGCCCAACATGTCTTTGTTGTATCGCCCAGGGTGATTAAAGTGGAATTCTTGTACCCTGTCAAGTAGATTTTACTGTTGTGGTTCATGCTGTAAAGTTTTCCATGTTTGTCTGTGAAATTGGGAGGGCAGTTGAAGTTCAAAGCTGCTGCTCAGTTTTTTGTTGCTGCTGGCCCATTTTGAATGGCAGTGGGTTGTTCATGATGGAATGGGTACTCCTGTAAACCACCAACACAGAACTGCAGATCATGTATGCACCTTTGTTCTCATTGTCAGGGCATCTTGCTTGTCTCTTTCGATTGAACTGACCTTAAATGGCAGATGGGTAGACTGTTTGTAATGTCTGAGACAGGTCTGCAACAGAAGTACTCTGGGACTTTAGATGTATTCCCAGAATAGAAATGGAATATAATCCTAATGAATAGTCACAGAGCTTGACTACATGACCTAAAATGGTACATTTCAAGTGGTACTTTGCACCTATCTGTACAGTATACTATAGTGCGGGCATCACCAAATGGCAGACCGCTTTCCGGGCATGAACCCAGTGACAGTTCTGTCTGGACCCGTGACAATTCTAATATTAATAAATAAATCATTTGTTGTTATTTTTTCGTGGCTACAGATTAGCTGCATGCACAGCTAATCTAGCTAATACGACAGGAGCGTCATCAATAGCCAAGCGAATCAAATGTATTGTTTACCTTTCAGCACCAGAGAATAGCGGAAGATAGTAGTAAATGTAGTTAAGACAAGTGCAGTATTGTTTTCCATTCAAGTGCTATACAAGTTCAGACTTATCAGTATGTTAAAAGTATATTACTTTGAAAACACTTGAAAACAATTGAAATTTGAGATTTCACAATAAATGATATAGAAATTTACATACGTTGTTGATTTTGTTTACATCAGGGTACACTATTTAGACATTATAAGATTCTGACCTTTGCTGGGAGGAAATTTTAGTAACTGGACCTCTTTGAATTTTAATTGAATACCCCTGCTATAGTGTCAGCAGGGTTTGAGATAAACTTTTTTAATTATCACTGAGCAAACTGGCTATGAAGTCTGTAAGTTTATCAAAGTTTATCAAAGTCACAGCATAGATTTAAGCATTTATTGGTAAAACTGCATAGCAAATGATAAAATCAAGGAAAGCCAAGGAGGAAAATGCTTTAAAATGACAAAAATCCCTGTTTCTCCTTCCTTCTTCTTTCATTGTCCTCTCTCATAATTCCTCCTTTTTCTTGTGTCTATACTCTACATCAGTTCTGTCTTTCTGAGGTATACGTCCAGCACTTTTCACATAGCATTAACTTATTTTCAGACTTAAACAGAAACCACTCGCACACCAGTCACCACTTCAAATTAAAACTCCTCATTTTCTTCATCTCCCCTGCTTTTTTTCATATATATATCTCTGGTTCCTCGATTTTCCTATTTGGCCTGGTCTTTCTCCACATACCATAGCTGGTGATGTTAGATAAATTGAGCTTACTAGTTAGCTAAGTTAACCTAGAAATCACTCACCACATAGTGTGAATACTAAATTTTTCCCATGTTGCATGCAGTTCCACTAGCCATGGCAATTCTATCGTTTAGTAGGATTTTTTGTGTGATGCATGCACAGTACGCCCTCGTGCCTCAGCTTAATCACACAACAACCAGGAAATACCAAAGCAAGACTCATGTACACGTACATGGCATGGGTCTGTGTGGTTTTGCATTGATAAATTGCCTGTCACTGAGAACATCCGCTTGCCAGAGAAACTTTTCCTATGAAACTAAGAATGCTCAAGGCAGTGTACTATGGGTCTTGCTATGTTACAGAATACAACTGAGGTAATGAACAGGATAACAAGAAGAAGAAGAAGAAGAATGGCTTTGTCTAAGATGTATTATTGTGCTATCAACACTTGATCCAAGGGTGATAATCTTGCTGGAGCACACAGCAGTGTGTGCAGTATATGCTCAAGGTTTGCGTGAATACAGAAAACAAAGGTTGGCAGTGTTGCAGAAAAGAAGACAATACCTGAGACATCTCAGTCAAGACACTGTCATGCTCACACCATATATTAGAATAAAAAAAAGAAATCATGCTTGGGAACGAAAAAGCTTTGTTGGGGTATTTTGTATTCATTTTGAGTACCCAGCACCTGCAAAATAGTAAGGATGGGTGTGCACTTCTTTGACACTATCGGGGTTACAGGCCTTTAACGTAGATATCATACAGTAGGGTTAATGGTGCTAGCCTTCATGAAAGGAAAAGATAGTGTGGGAACATTTTTAGTCTTAATAGCCACCTCGTTCAAATGAGCCATTAGCTTTGCACAAACCAAAATATTTGCACTGGGAAATGTGTGAGGGATTAAAAGTGACATGTCTATCACTTGTTGAATATAAAAATATGCTGCCAAGAAAACAGATAATGTATAGTGTTGGTGTAAGGAGCAGTAATGTATTTTTGATGCACCAGTGGATCGCTAATGTGCAGCAGATTTCTGTGTGACGACAGTTTGTCAGGTCGCAAAGCAGGGTTTGATGGGGAGGGTGTAACTTTTCCCTGGCATAATAGCAACATGACAAGGCTTTGGCTTTGGGACAGAGTGCCTATTTACACCCCAACTGCAGTGTGGATAGCATGATGTACAGCTTTACATATTAATATGCATCCATATCTGTATCTGTGGTGTTACACTTGTCTTTGGTGTCATATTCGTACATCGTGGCTGTAATGGGTCAACAGGGAAACACTGGACGAACAAGTAGTAAGATGTGTTCACATTTTGGATGCACAAGACAGAAGAAAGAGCAAAAAAATCACAAAGCAGATGCTGGTCCCTGTGGGATGTCTGTGAAGGTAGCTGAGTAGGCAATCATTTGCACACAATTTCTGAAGGATTTCAGTACATTATATTCCTCACAGTTCTCATCAAAAGCTCAACCAAAATAGATTCTGGTTGCACATCTCTCTTGTTTGAGCCAAAGCTGCTGGTGCCCTGATTCAATAAAGGACACAATAAACAGGAGACTGTTTGAGGCAGGTGTCAGTGTTGTCAGCAATGTTATATAACTCTTTGTTGAATCTCTTCCTTGGATTCTACCAAGGAACAGATACTTTGTCTGAAATAGCCCATATTATTTCTTTTAAGTGATACAACTCTTATACATTGCTTTACAATTTCTCTGTGACTCATGCCTTTGAGTGACAGTATTAAATGCATGAACAGCATTAAGCAACGGGCCACTGGAAAATAACCCACAGGCACTGGGCCTCTATAGGCATGTGTGTCTGTAATATCAGCAAAATCCACAAAAACAGTCCATCTAGGTCTTTATTTGAAGCTTTTGTGCGGTACGAAGAGATTTCACAGCATAACGTCCGTAAGGCTATCCCTCTCTTGTGAGTATCCTACATTATGTAGCAGTTCAAGGAGAAGTGAGAAACACAGTTCAGAGTGGACAGATTAAATACCTGGATATATTCTACTTAGCATTGCATTAGGTTTTGCAGGTCTTTCTGATAGATGAAGGATGTTTTGTATTGCCTTTTTTTTTTTTTTAACAAATTTCAACTCATGAAATTGCCTTGCAATACAATGTGCATTGCATCACACTGAGGAAAACACACTGAGTAAACTAAACTTTATGTCTGTTCATTAACAGTGAGTCAGAAGCTGAAGAGAAAATGGGATTAGACGATTCGCAGTATGCAATCACTCAACTGATCGGCACAGATTTGGCTGTCAACAATTTACTAAAGAAATGGCGGCAGCTCTAAAGTGATTGAATTCTCTCTAGCACTCAGGGTGGGGTGTGTACGTGTGTGTGTGTGTGTGTGTGTGTGTGTGGTGGTGGTGGGGGTGGGGGGGGTGGGGGGGGTTGGGAGGGAGTTAAAAAGATCTGTGTTGAGCTACCAAACCCCTTGAAATAGTGATTACCTTACCAGTGTACACTACTCTCCAAATCCCCCCCTCACCCTTTTTTACTGTCAGAAAAATAAAGGGATAGGATTTGATTCAGGGCCAGATTAGGTTTGTGTGCAAGTCTGTGTGTGTGCACGTGTGCAAGTGTTTGTATATGTGTGCATGTCTGTGTGTATTGCACGGAGATCGAGGGGCTGCAACATCTTTTACAAGGAGCTCTCATGTCAGGAGGCCATTGTCTGCGCGGTGAGATGACAGGCGGGCAGCCCTGGCGATGGATGGTGCCCTGCAGATGGAAAAAATAAATAAAACAGGGCCATTGTTTCAGGGGCCATGAGCAGAATATCTGCAGGGGTCTGAGGCTGAGGCACTGCTCATAATAGCTCATCTATAAGAGAACACATTTGTAACATTTGACTCATTGGCAAAAAGAAAACCCAAATATGTCTTTATACTAGATAACAGAACTCCAACACTGTAAATACTATTTAATGGCAATTGGTGTCCTACAGCCAACATTTAAATATAGAGTTTTATTTGAATGTGAGATATCCACTGTTTGGAAAAATGTCATATATAATATGACAAAATGATCATTGGTTTTAAAGTAAGTCTTGAACCACTGGCAAAATAGTAAAACTTTAACAGACGTATTTCTGCCATTCAAATATGAGTTAACACTGGATGTGCATGCCTACATGTAATACAGTGTAAAATGTAATACAATGTAACAACAGGCAAAATCAAATGCAGATGTGTGGATAAGACTTTACAATAAGAGTACAACAATTAACGTTAGTTAATGCCATAATAAACATTAAGTAACAGGTAATAAACATCAAGTGACATTTAACTAACCGTGTCTAAGAATCATGTACTAATGCTGTTCATGCTAAGGTATTAATTTATATGTTATTTAAGGGTTATTGTAGATATTATTAACATTAGTAAATGCCATAATAATCATTAACTAGCAGTTAATTAAACATTACAGAATTAACTAACGTTAACTAACATTAATTGTTGCACTCTTATAGTAAAGTGTTACTGAGGTATGTTTGTCTTTCTGATTTGCAGTGTGGGAAAGTGACTGTCAAGTACTACGCTGCATTTTTTTTTTTTTTTTTTTTTTTTGGGCCTCACTCGGCCATCTGATTTGGATAGTATTGTCATGGGCCAAAGCAGTGATGATGGGAATTTCACAGTGAAGCTTCATTTGTAAATCCATTTTATTCATGATGACATTTAAAGATATTTCAGGGCACTACAGCTGCATTCTAGGCATTTTGAATATTTGCTGCCTCTCCGGCTGCAAGAGTTAAGCTTTTTTCTCTGTCAGAAACCAGAAGAATCTATGCATAAAAAAGTGATCCATGACGAGCTTACCTACTCCTAATTGTAACAGCTGCAAGACTTATACCTTTATAGTGAGGTAGTTATGAGGCTATGATGCTAGCACTTCTTATGGAGACTGACACATTTATTACACATTAAGAGGAGAGTCTTAAATAATTGTGTTTATTTTAATTAAACACACACACACACACACACACACAAACACATAGAAAGACACACGCATTTACCACAGGACCTTCATTCTTCACAAGGATCTTTATAGGACTGTTTTGTTGGTGTGTGAAGCAAAATGAGAAAATCCAGTAATTTCATTCTACCGGGTTGTGCAGTTAAGGGACTGCAGCATTGTCTTCCCCCAAAAAAGAAATTTGTGTATACTTATGAAATGGAATAGATATCAGCGATAATGCAGAGTACAAAAAGGCAAATAGCAGAGGATTATGCAGTCTCATTTGAGCCTCAATGATAGATTAAGCCCCAGAATTCAAAGACATAGTGTTTTGTTCAAGGGTGGAAGTGACTTTGCCAAGACATTGAGAGATAAGAAGCTAACTGTTATTAGTTTAATGAGAATGATAGTCTGCCCAAAGCAGTGTGTGCAAGTGGCATGGGAGCATCATTTTTCTTTGCAGTGCTCTTGCACAGTGCAGAGGCTGGGGAGCAGAAAGACAGTAGCAGCCTTTGTGGGAAAAATAGACCAGCAAAGAAAGTGTTGATCATCCGACTGTTGGCTTAACAGAGCTGGGATTGATTTGCTTCAGATGGTGTGAATAAGTTCCTTCTGATCTACCTTAATTTGATGGCATAATTTTGTAAGCATGCCTGGGATAGCTTAGACAGTACTGTTGATAAGATGCTACTTACAGCAGCAACCAAGTGACCAGAATAAAATGTTGTCATTTTACATTTCTGAAAACCAAAAACGTTGAAAGGTCAATGCTTCTGAAACAAAATACATTGTATATTAACATTTAGATTTATAGCCAATGTGGTGGTCTGTGTTAACATCATGTGACTGTTAATGTTTTTGCATGCACGAAGGCTAACTAATGTTAGCTCCGTAGCTACTTAAGCCACATTTGTTTGGTTCTTTAGATGGTTAGCCCCCAAAACTACTTGGTTAAGGTTAAGAAGACCTTTGTTGTCATGGTTAAGGCTAGGAAACATTAGCAGATGTTTGTTAAAACGTTAGCTAAATACAAATACAGCTCTTGCTTGACACAGGATGTGAACCCCGGCCTGCACAAAGTGCTGTTGTCATCTACTAACCCATCTACATTCTAACACAGAGTTTTTTCGCTCATTTTATATATAATGAAGTTTGAAAATGTGATGTTTCAACATATGCTTGGATTGTAAACATGTAAAATGGTGACTAGTCTGAAAGCAGACTTTTTCAAATACTTTTTATATTAGGTTTAGATTGATAGGTGGATATGTTACTGTACTACTGTACTGATAATGCATATAAAACAGTGGTGGATGTTTTTCCGTTTCCTGTTTTTTTTTTTTTTTTTTTTTTTTTTTTTTCATTCTTATGCATGTAAAATAATTTGAAATGAACATTTCAGACAGTAAACACTGACTGAAATATGTTACATAAAGATATTTACCTATGTACTTATGTACTATACATGTTAGTAAGCACTGTGTGTAAAGCTGTAACCTTCAGTATGTTCTTGCCTGTGATTACAGGTACTTAGAAGCTGGGTATTTGGCTGCTCCTTATGCATATTGCATCATCGCTGTACCCATAATTATGGAAAGATTGTCATCTCGTGTAGTGTTGCTATTTCACACAGATTTTCTTGATCTTGATAACTGTCATTATGACTCAGGTTCAAAACCTTAGTCACATCATGGCTTTGAACCACCTGTCATCAAAATAGCTTTTCCCCTAGAACAGTTGTGATGGCAAAAGGAAATGTCACGGACACTCTCAGCCTCACCACTTTAAATATCAGATGTCTGTAACAACAATACAAATTCATCACTGCTTTGTTGCAGCAAGGCAATAAATGTTTTTGATTCTCATTCAGAGCCTAGGCAACTGAAACCCACTGAGGGTAGTGTCCCCTTATAACCTAACCAGATGCAGTGCCTTTCCAATTTCCCTGCACCAGATACTTTACATGGTAGCATGATACAGGTATGGTTGGATGAGTGACTGTGAGGGAGAAAGTGGATGACAGAGCATGAGAGTGTGTGGAAGAAAGACTAAATCAGTGTTGGACTATTTGAAAGGAATGATGTGTATTTTTACAACACCTGTAACACATCTTCCCTGTTATAACTGACGTTGCACACCCTCATTATCATGACACAAGAAGGCAATAACTACTTTACTGGGTATCAAACTGTGACTACAGTTGTATTTTTGACAAACCAGCATTGGTGATGTTCCTCTGAACAAGAGCTACTCTGCAAACCATCCTCCAATTAATTACTTGAGCGCATTGCCTGTCTGTAAGCACACTGATAATGTGAAGTGGATTCAACACAGAGAAATGACAAAGATGTGTCACAGTGGAAATCTTCACATGTTTGTGTGGCTGAGAGGAGAGGCTGTGTGCTGCATTTGGCTGGAAACACAGGAGAAAGTAGAGAATTTTTCTGAAACTGCTTCTGCCGCTAAAGCATCTTCCATTTAAAGGTCACACAGATAGGCCTGGTGAAAGATGGCAGTAGAGCAGAGTCTTTTAGGGAGCCAGTGTTAAAAAGGCCACAGGGGTAGGGTGTTGGGTGTGGGGGGCAGAGCAAAAGACCCTGCCTTGGAGGGTGATCGAGTGGTCTTGCTGCAGCGCTGCTTGGGATGATGGAGACTGTGATATGCTTTTGCGATTTAGATACTGATCTGACCTGTGTGTGCAAATAAAATAGAGAAGACCTTGCACGCTTTCATATGTTCCTATGATTATCACCATAGGCTGTAATGTAATATCAGCCAAGTGTAATAAAAACACCATGGGGGCATCTTAGAGTGTGCCACCAGCACTTGTTAGACCCGTAACACTGCTGGAGAGGTTACATGTTTCACAGAGCCCCAACAGCTATTAGCCTTGGGAACTTCCATGGTCCTGTTTACAGTTTGGAGGCACTTCTTCAGTGCATGCCCATTTATGCCCAACAAATAGTAGTTGCTAATGAATATTTCTGAATGTTAAGTGTTGGATTGATATTCACAATGTTTGAGTCAGAGCTATTGCCTGATTGATTTGTACACTCTGATCCACTTACTAATTATAACATTTTTTTAACTGTGCAGACCTGGGAAAATCATCATAATATAAAGGACACCAAGCAAGCCTGGCTAAGCATAACCCGACTCACGCCTTTGAGAGGAACGCCTGGCTGTGCTTCCTTTATGAGTCGTGGCTCTGGGAAGAAAAGCTGTCCTTGGTGCTGACTGAAATAAATAAAAGAACACGATGGCAAATAATTTGGCTATAAATGTGGTGTGGATTGGAAAGCTAGCTTTGTGTGTGGTGCTGTAACAGGAGAACATGTTAAAGAATGACATTTCTGTGGCCGTGGACCCATCTGCAGTGCTGTCACAGTATGGTACTGTCCATGGTGCTGAATAGAAAAGAGAGCTGGCCTTGTATTGCTTTGGCTTAGAGTGACTGGCACTCTCCATGGCTCTGAATACAACAGTCTGCACACACTGTGGACTCACATTAGGCAATCTGTAACACTGCACATGCTCATATCATGCATTGTTTTTGTGTGTAAACTGGAGCTTAATTGAGTATAGAGAGAAAGAGGCAGCCGTGGCAATGACAGCTCTTTTTGTGATTTTTAGATGCTGCTGAACAGAGCAGAATATTAAACAAAACAAAATGTGAGCCTATTTTCTTTTGGCAAGTTGCAAGCTTACGTCATTGGAAAATGGGGTCAACTTGCTGTGAAGCAGATTTTTTTTGTTTTGTTTTGTTTTCAGTGGGAGGGTTTGGCTAACTTTGTGTCTTGTCAAGTGCCATCCAAATCCTGTACTAAGAGAAACACTGTAAGGTATTCTAGTGGGGCTGCTGTCATAGCATGGTGCATAACGCTATCTGTGCGGCTGAAAAGAGGACTCAACACATTCACCTCAAAAACTTTTCTGGTAGGAGACCTAGTGAAGATTCACACATATCGCTGGGGAGAAAAAAGAAATGCCTTGACCAGCAAAAACCTCTTTCAGTTGTAAACAAACCTATGTCAGCATCTGTGCTACTGAAATAAGTCAGTCACACAGTTTGTGTTCAGTTTGTGTTTCCCTGCCTCAAAGCTTTATGATACAGAGACATCATAAAGTCCCATGTTATAAAGTGGTCAAGTGCAGCTGCAGTGCTCACAGAATGTAGTGAATAACACAAAGGTAATGGCCTTAGGTGAACCCTGAGAGATTCAAATCACCTTTTCCACAATCATGCCTTAATATTTTTCTTGATTATTATTTTTCTGGGTTTATCCAAGTTTTTTGGAAGCTATTTCCGATAAAATATAAATGGCAATATAAGATAATATAAGATCTGTTTTTGTACAATTGATTTTTCCTACACCCTGTGCACTGTAGACAACTTTGCTGGTTGGTGGTCCCAAATAGCAGCAAAAGGTAACCGTGTGAAACCTGTTTGAACTTCAGTACACAGAAATCAAGTAATTTGATGTCAATAAACTGCACACAGCATGCTCATGTTTACCAAACCAGCCAGCCTGTGATGCTCTTTACTGTACCAAAGGATACCCAAGGGACGAGAGAGGCAAAAGATCTAATGTGGGTGGGTCCAGCTTACTCACTGTTATTCAGGAGACATTTTGTATTTTGCTCTGAGGTTTGATTTTTTTTTTTTTTCTCTCTTCCTGTGGGTGTAAAACTGAACATGTCCAAAACCAAAATTTTATTTGGCCAAACATGGCCAATCTACAGCATCTGAACTAGCAAGGATGGGATGCTCTTCTCTGTTGCAGCTCCACTTGATTTAGGCTGATAAGATTATGTATTTTTTACCCTTAATATCCTTGAATACCAAGAATGACAGCCTCTCAACTTAGTATGCAAATCACATACCTGCAGAAGACCAGGGGAAGTGGCTCTGTAATAGCAACAAGAACAATGTTATTTTATCATCCTATCAAAAAACCTTTATCTTTTAGAGTCAAGAGTCTCCATGACTGACATTAGTCAGTCCATGTAGAACAAAAGATTAAGGACAAGCCTGCGTGCGAATGTTAACGACCACATGCAGCAGAACACATAAATTATTGATGGTATGCTCTCAGAGCCAATTGCGTCACTAGGTATCCATTGTTACCTCAGTTGTTGTTTGCAGTTCTTGGGAAGGAAGGAGGACAGACAGACATGAACTTAGCTACTCTCCACCCTCACATGAAGTGCATCCTGCCAAAGCTATTTTCCTGATTTCCTTTTCCTCCTTTTTATTATTTTTTGATTTCATTAGTGAGGCAACACATTTGGACATATTTGACCAAAAAGCTTTTTTTTTTTTTTTTTTTTTTAAATAGGAAATAGGATAGGACAGATGTAATATGTGTAAACAAAATTTAGGCTGCAAAACAGGCAGTGCTGAGTTCTAACATAGCATTGTTGGTGTGTATATTTCTGTGTTTATGCATTGCTGTGTGTTGATTGCTATTTTTATTTATGATGTGGTTGTGTAACTCTTGACAAGTGCCTCACTTATGCTTGGCAATATCTTTTTTCAGAATCTGAACATGAGGATGCCATTTTTAATGCTCTAATTGGAAGTTATTGATTCATAATGCTAAAAAAGATCTTATTTTACTAAAGCAGCTGTTCAATTGCCTCTACCATTGAGTTTAAGTTTGGTCATTTGGTGTACAGCTCTGAAAGGAGAAGATCTGTATCACCTCATTAAGGCTAATTCTGGTATTTTTAAAACTAGGCCCTGTTTTCCACATTTTTGGGTTGAAATGACTGATAGGGACAAACGTTTTTGAAATTGGTCCAATATCGAGCAAAAATGCTTCAGCCGGCCGCCACAAAACAGGCTGCAATGTAATCAAGCTGAGCATATACACCTGTCAAATTATGTCCAATAAAAGTGCTTGTTTCGCCACTGACAGGCTCAGATTGTTATTTTAAGTATTTGATAACATTTCTGAAAGGATCCCCAAAGAGATAGGCATTTTTCTTTATGTCTAACAACATTAGCTTCACCATGTTGACAGCAGGTGTTGTCACTCTCTGACCAGTGTTTTTCTTTCAGTAAAAATGCTTTGATGTAGGATTTCTTCTACTCTTTGGCTGGCGGTTGTAATCATCATGGTCGAGACCTGATGATCTGCAAGGCGTAGTGTACAGACAAGAGTGTTTGGATCCATTTGTAGCACAAGTAGCCGCAACTTCAGTGTGTCCCTATCAGACGAAAGAAATCTGATGTGCAAAGTATGGCACGTCATTTTGTTGCCACAATTTGGAAATGCACAAACATGAACCGTTGTTCTTTTTTTAGCTTTTAGATAACAGTAAGCTATGCTTTCTGTACTCCAACACAACACCCTCTTCCCGGTGACTCCTCTCTCCAACTCTCATGTTTCCACTGTTGTTGTTGTTAGGGACCAAGCAGTAAAGCAATGAGGAAACAGGTTTTGTAAATGAAAAAAATGTGTTATATTTACCCCCCAAAAATGCAACTTATTAAAAACCAAGGATTTTAAGTACAAGGCCTATAAAACAGGTCAACAAAACATAACTAAACTCAATATAACAGCAACTAAACCAGATGTTAACTGAACAAACTGACCTAAGACCTAACACATGAGGGAACATATATGGTGGCTTGGCAAAACAAAATAACAGACAAGGGGGTGAACACAATTAACAGCAACTATAACTAAATACAAAGCAAACTAACTAAACCTCCGGTGTCCAATCAACCCTGCACTGTCAAAATGCGCGCACTCCATGTAAAACAATGTAAGATTAAATCAAATAAAGATTCTAAATCAAACAAACTGTGATGTCAATTGTTGAGGTGTAATTCACTGCAAATGAAATTAATCTGTGCAAGTAACAAAATAATGAGACTATACTGAAACTATGTCATGAGAAAGTGTGAGTTATGGGGCAGTGTTACCCTGTGTGGCTGTGACCATCACAGTCATCCTGCAACAACTCACCTAACACAGGATTTCAGAAAAGACTTCTCCTTGAGCTGAACTTCTGTTAAGGTGATGTGCATGTCTGTTTCTTTTCCATAATGTTGTCAGACACTTAACAATCTGACTTTTACGGGACGTAATTTGGACTTTTGGTGCAAGTAATTTGATGGGTCAACTTGCCTTGTGTGACTACAATGCAGCTGGTTTTGTGGCTGCCAGATAAAGCAATCTATCTTAACACTGGACCAGTTCAAAAACATGTATTCCTTATCACTCTTTTAGACCCCAAAATGCAAAAATGAGGCCCAGGTTGAAAACTACCGGAATTATCCATCCAGGCAGGGAGATGCAGGTCTAAAATACAGAGAGTGCTCTGTACTCATAGTCAGGGTGCCTTGGCCATGCGTGAACTGATGTTGATGACATTCACATGTAGCTGCAATGCCTGAGTGGCTTAAGTTGCTCTGTGGGTCTGTGCAGAAAAGCTTGAGGATACAGGAAGGGCAGAGAAGCATTTTAACACAGCCAGACAAATACATTAGTGGCACATGCTTTGTTGTGGCTTATGAATGAAAACTTAAGTGCAACATGCTCATTTTGTCAGGATGAGTGCATTAAGTTATGTAGGGTAGATTAATCACATGAAATGCAACTTCTGTTTTAATGCCTGATGCCTGCAACTCAACTGCTACTGAAGCTTGTCCAATTCATAAATCCTTTATCCCATATAGCTTCTCGACAACAATGGAATCAATTCGTCATCAGCTCTGTCATATATGGAGGGGAGGTTGTGAGAATCTTTCAAAAGACAAAGTACTACTCATGTTTAATCTTTACCACAGTGACTACAAATGAGTATTATCATTCAGTTACTAATACATAACTTAACATAATTAGCGGTGAACTAATCCCAAAAGACCCAACGACCCTTTCACTTATCAGCAATGATAAACTCTAGCCATGCATTAATGCCTGCCTAATAACAGCAGTAGATTTGATAAGAGTTGTCTCATGTGAAATATTTATCCCCCTGCTCATTCAAACTCATCCCTTTACTGAAAGTTACATGGGAAGCACCCTTATCGAAGCTAGGACTACTTCAAAACCTCTCACTTTAAATAAGCGTTGCAAAACAATTGTAAATACAGAGGGACAATGTGCTGCTAATATTAAATCTGATCTCATGTGGGTAGGGGAACCCTTGGATAACTTTACTTAAAAAAAAACCCTGGGAGTACAGGAAGAAAGGTGGAAACTAAGCGCCTACTCACATTAGCCCATTCGTGCCGTGCTCAAGCATGTTTGACCCCAAAATCTGGATTATTTGACTGGTGTGAGCGCTCCGTTCTGTGATTCAGTACAGTACACTTCCTCCGCTCTGGCACGGTTGGACGAAGTATGCTTTAGTACAGTACGGGCGTTCATGCACGAGCACATGCACGGTCACGCATGCAGCGCGCAAACGTGGATATAACGTAAATCATGCGACCGTCCCTCTTCTGTTTCCTCCTGCCTCCGCAAAAATTGTTTTATGCGTGCAGTGCGATTAACTGCGAATCGCCGCCTCACTCAATCAATAATCAACCATGTTGTCTGTGTTGTTGTCCATTGTGCTGCTGCAACTGTATATAAACAAAAGTCAATTTATGATGACGTTGGGTCATGCATGTGTCATATTTCAACGTGATGCTGTACGTACCAGAGGCAATCGCGCTTAAGCACGGTTGGGCTTGGGGTAATGTGAGTGCAGGCCAGTGGGGGACTGGGGAGGGGGGGCATTCATGCTTCAGCATGATACGGAGCAACTGGGCCCAATGTGAGTAGGCCCTAAGGGATTGTTGAGGGACCAAACACAACTCTATGCAATTAAACGAGTTACTAATAAAAAAGGGCTGAAATATTTTGATATATTATACATATTACAGTGATGGATCTTTTGAATGGCATAATTTTCCTACAAATAAAAATTTGTCTGGGTTTTAGAGGGTTAAAAGATATAAGGGAATCCCACTTCAATTAGTTTCTATATTATGTTTTAAATATCCAAATAAGAGCCATTTCTAATGCTTAGAGATAGGCCAGTGATTAATGGTTCTAAATGCTACCACCATATTTCTCATATCCATAATTAACATGAAGGATATGGGAAAATAATGGCCCTTGGTAACAGAAAATATGCATTCTGACAAGGTAAACATAATGTGACACTGAAACTATGCAGCTGCAAATGGAGCAAGTATGCATTTAACACATTTTATGGTCAAATATAATATAAATCACTTAAATTAAAGCTTTTATACGTCTGCATTGAGGAGTTTGTAGTTGAATCCGTGTACACAGATACAGACTTTTGATCTACAAATTAGAGTGCGTGACCTCACACAGACGTGACACCAAGTTGAGATTCTACACAAAGACCCTTTTCAGTGCGTCAAATAGCATCAGTTTATCTGCAGAGACACTGTTTTTATTGAAGTCTGAAATGTGTTTTATGTGGGGGAAAAAAAACAAACTAAAAAACGACAACTGTAACTTAGATTTCATATCTAATCTGACTCTTTAGCACTGTAAAATGTAGTGCAGAAACCAGGCAGGATGCCAATCCTCTAAGCAATAGCCCTGCATGTTTAAGCTAATTATACTGTCTCAAAATGAAAGGAGTTTTTAAATGTTTATGAAACAGTCTCAAATTAATGCTGATGCCTCTATATGACCTGCGTGAGCAATGGGGCCATCAATTAAAAGACTGGCTATTTTTACATAGTTATTCTAAATACCTGTCACCAGGTCCGTGTCCCAGTTAACCAGACTCCACTGTATTTACTGTCGCTCTGCCTCTGGCTGCATGTCTTTTCCTCCTCGCCTTCACTGTCTCTTCCCTCGGCCATGTTTGGGCCGCCGACTAGCTGGTCAGCTACTCTGCACAACCCTTACTCTAACCCATGACCCCCAAACGTTACTGTTTCCCCAGCTTCCTCCCTTGTAGGAAATATTGTCACTCCAGGTGTTGCTTTTTGCTGTGTCCTTATCTTTTTTAGTGATCAAACTTTTGAGCATTTACTACTGTCAGCCACAGTCCAGAATTGTCTCATCTCAAGTGCTATGCTGATGTCTTTCTTTGACTTACTTTCACAACAAGGCCAGATCAAGATCTTTATGACACAAGGTGTTAGTACTTATAGGAAATGTAGTCTTTATGCTGGAAAACACTATCGCTTTTGTCCACAGGGGCCGCCAAAATCAAAACAAAATGAAGGTTCTTTGAAGAAGTTTTAAAATGCTACATGTAGCATCACCACATTTTGGCGCACTGTGTGACTCTGCTGGGCTAGGATCTAGATTTAAATCCCACTGGGCCTTTCTCCACTCTGTCACACATAATCTGTCTCTCTCTACCTCTCGCCACTTTCCCACTGTCTAAATTAATAATAGAAAATACTTAAGTTGAGTGGACTACCCCTCTCGTTTTTTTAAAAAAAAAACATAACAACTTTAACTCATTACCATGCAGTAAACTAAACCTGACACACACCCCACTAATTAAAACTCATACAAACAAATGACTTAGAACTGGTGCTTCCTGTAGTTGAGGAGGTTGAGGGGAGTGTTAATGACCAGCCGAGGAGGCTGGCTGTCTTCCTCTGATGCCCCCCTACAAACTTCAGCTAATCAATGCACTCCATGAACAGTGATTACAGATGAGTTATATCATTCTGCTACTTACATATGCAGCAGGAGACTTAATTGAATGTGGCCAGATCCCAAAATATGCAGATCCACAAAATCAAAATCCAATCCAGTGTCAAGCCAACCTGATCAAGGCTGTATCAGAATAAGATGGGAATGCTAGTTTTCCATTCTTTAACTTTAGCAACACATTATAGGAGAAGAGAACAGTGGATTTGACAAGATAAGAGTTTGCTTCTATAAAATATTTACTCTTCCAGCTTTTAAAGCCCCCTGCAAATTCTAACCGGTTGTGTCTGAGCCCCTCTTTAAAAATCACAGGAGAAAGAGAACGGATCAGACGTATATTAGAAAACAGAGTTACTCCAGGGCCCGCCTCCTGGAAGAAGCACTGCAAAACAGAGGCAGTGAATAGTTTTGTGTGTGTTTGTGTGTGTGGTATCTGAAGCCCACAGTGCCACCAGGCCCTCAAAAAAGGAACTGCTACTTTCTTATAGATCCCCCCTCCCTCCCTTCTTCTCCCTCTCCCTCCCTCCCTCTCTCTCTCTCTCTCTACGTGCGCGCACACATTCATACACTAACACTTATTTCTAGGCTGCGAAATAACTCTTGTCGGTTAATATAAAACATTTTTTTTTCAGATGACCATCAAAATATAGATATTTCCTCTGGTACGATCTGACTGCTGTGTGTTTGTGCGTGCGCGCGCCTGTGCGTTCGCGTGCGCCTCAACAGGAATGGGTGAGAGTCTACGCTGGTAAGCAGAAGGCAGAGTGGTTAAATCGGGTGCAAATAAACAGACTATGCGTCATATAGAGTGATCAAACACATATAGGCGAATACACAACCACCCCACCACCACATACGCACACACACACTGGATGATACCCACACACTGTGGTAGGACACCGAGCAGAGTGCATTCCGCTGATCATCTCCGTCCCTCCCTCCAGCAAGCGGATTGCCTCTGCCACTGACGACAGCCAGTCACACAGGATTGTGTGTGAGAGAGAGTCTGCATCAAGGACTGAGAACTGTGTGCTTGCACTGGGAACGGATGCGTGGGAGTTGTTCTCTCTTCCTGCCATTTGCATCCCTTCTTTATTCTCTCTATTCCTCGGACGAGTTCAGGCGCACAGGAAGTCAAAATTTCCAAGGGAGGATCGCTGTGTGTGGGTCGCCCGCTGTAACTACTTCTGCTGCCGTTTTATAACCGCCGTACCCCGCTGCCTATTTTATCGTCAAACTCGCGGGAAGAATCTGGGAGGAACGAACGGCTGCTCTCTTTCTTCGTTTCCTTTCTTTAAATCCCATAGGCTATTTCAAAGCGATGGACTTGAGATAGTGCGTCTCAATTTTGAGTGTTGCTGGCTGGGAGTTGCCGTCGGGGAGATATGCGTAAGGATGCTTGGAAGCAGTAAAGGTTATAGCAGGTGAGTAGCGAGGTTAAGAAAGAAAATATGTTCATAAAAGTGCTGGATTTTGCGGGAATATCCCGGAATGTGCGTGATTATGTCGATGTAGTTTAACATCAGCTGAGGCCAGGATTTCAAAGAGATGAATGAGCATCCAGAATGCAGCTAAGCCCCGATCTGCGCGGGCTACTTTGCTTAAAACCCCCCCTCAATTTATAAATTCGTGTGCGCCAGTGGTTACATCAGTCTGCACAAGTAATTTTTATCCATTTCCAAATGTCGATTTTCGATGTCATATCGCACATTTTCCTGCAAGTTGACGATGAATAGTGTAGAATAGGTGCAGGAGAGCAAAAGCAAAACTGGGGCTTGAGTGCACTTAGATTGGTTAGGCGCGTCCTCTGCAGGTAAAGAAGCATCTAAATCATGCAGATACGAAATTAATTTCTGGATTTTAATCAGTGCACGCATTGCCGGTTAAATCTCTCTTCCTGCCTTTCTCTCAGTTTATATATATATATATGTGTGTGTGTGTGTGTGTGTGTGTGTGTGTGTGTGTGTGTGTGTGTGTGTGTGTGTGTGTGTGTGCGTGCGTGCGCTTGTCTGGAAGGACAAGGGCTTTAACCATTAATCAAATTTAATTGTCCCGCGAATAGGATGTGTGTGTGTGTGTGTGTGTGTGTGTGTGTGTGTGAATTACCAAATGTTATCTTAATCTAGCCTTTATTTGCCCACGTAGGGCCTCCCGAGATAACATTTCTCGTTGTCTGTGGCAGTGATCGCAGTCGGGATCTTCCCCTTGCTATTTTGTATTCATCTGCAAAGATGGCTATCTGTTTTTTTGGACGACCAAGCATCTGCTGCAACCGATCCATGCTTTTTGTTGATCTCAGGGAACGATTCGTGATCTGTTTTGTCAGTCACTGCTCACAAAAAAGCCATGGGATCTACATACAGGCTGCAGAGACTGGATGAAACTTGTGGGTATACGCGTTGTTTATCATTCATGACAGCGTTTGCAGGGGTAGGTGATATGACAGGCGGCCCCTGAATTCCACACTTTCCGCTTTCTTCTTTTTTTCCCCCCAACGCTACCTCTTACAATGCCACGCTGAAACAGATGCGGTAGGGTAGAGTATCAGAGGACTGTGTGATGCTGTGCCTGCGGACATTCATAAAGTGCTCTAGCTCTGTTGGTTATAAATAGCCGGAGGGAGCGGACAGCCAGATAGAATAGGAGCAGTCTCCAACAGCTCCGGCGCTACAGCACAGGCTCTCCGGCTTTATCTGGGCGCACAATCCCAGATGATAGATAGCAGATGCACTTTGAGATATCTCGGCTATACGTCGGCAAGGGTGTGGCACACTGAGCCTGATAGGTGCATTATATTCCTGACCTCCCCCTCTTTTCAGTCTTGTGCTCTATCTATCAAAAACCCACATAAATATGCCTATATTTTAGATACTTTTAAGTATGTGACGTCCACCAAGTGTATCCTTAGTGGTGTTTTTAATTCCTAGGTATTCCTCTGTGAAATGTGTGTAAGCTTAATTTATAACTTATAATTATATGGTTTAGTGCTCTTTTTTCAATGGTATGCCGTCTCAGTAATGCCTGCGTTGCTACAACCAAGAGGCCGCTGAAGTGTGTGATCCGCTTTGTCCAGAGGCATCGTTGTCATTAAACAAATGTGCGGCCGCCTGACCTTGACGTTTTAACGAGTAATCAACAGGATTCACCTCTCTGCCCCACAGAAGGCTTGGGCAGATGTAAAGCCCCCTCCCACCCCCACCCACCCAACAGACAGACACACACACACACACACACACACACACACACACACACACACCCCTCCATCCAAATCTAATTCTGCTGCTTATATTCTATATTGAATTACAGTGTGATGATCAATGCGTGCAATAAGCTAAAGCTCTCCATAGTGGCCCATATAATGCAGTGTATCTGATGTCACAGGAAAAGCATGGACCTCATAATGGCATTATATTTCTCTAGGGTATGGTTTCATCTTGTCCTGTTTGTAATTTAATCAAATGCAGACAAAATAGAACAGCAATAAGAACAGAATAAGAGTGATTCCGTGTGTGGCATTCTAATCAGTTTGACAAACTAAAATTTGGAATATCTTAGATTATGGGTAGCAGAGTACAGCTTTCCATAGCTAACTTTGCATGCAGAGGAGCTGTTGAGACAGTGGATGCCAATGATGTGGACTATGATGTTTGTGCATGAATGATGGCAGCCCTGCAAGACGTTCTCACAGCACACTAATTGACCAATAGCGGCAGTGAGCGGGCTAATGTTGGCTTATGACGTTTTGGCATGTCTCTTGGAGACACTTACCCTGGGTGTAAAACTGACACCTACTGCATTGACAAGGTGTTTATTAGCTCCCAGTTGTGAGGCCACAATGTCTACATAATGCTATGATGACACACTGCTGGGAGTTTTCATCGGGGACAGCAATTATGTTGTTTTTGTAAGACACAACTGCCATTCCACTTGATACCACTGCCTTGATACAGCAGTGCCTGAGGCTTGATGGGCTGTTTATATATTTAAAAAAAGCCTGCGGTGGGATCATAGTTGCTGCTTGGTGGGAGGGGGGAAGAGGGAGTGGGTGTCCTTGTTCAAAAGTCGCCGTTGTCCTTGCTGGATATCTTTTGAACTAGATATGCAGGAACAGCAGTCTCGCTGCGATTCCTTCTGTTAAGTTGCCATATGATCTGCCGATGTTGAAAAGTCAGAGGCATTGTTTTGGTCTTGTGTTTCAGCAGTGCATTCCCACTGAGCTGGATTTCTCGCCTGTTGTGAAAGTGTCCCAGCCAGCATGACACTCATGGCATGTGTCTTCAGAAGTATCACTCCAGGAACATTAGTTTATTTCACTCCATCCTCCTTTTAGTGTCTGCTGAAGCTGAGGCTCAGTTATGAAACAATGTGTGATTGCTTCCTGTGATGTGACAACTTGCTGTCATGTAAAATAGGTGCACAGGGCATAATGTAACTGCACAGATTTACTGTAAGTGCTGCATTATGTCAGACAAATTGTGTACCTAAAAGCTGCAGTGTTGGTGTTCCTTTGCTGCTCTCACAGGGGTACAGCATCACGTAAAAGCCTGAGCTCTAGCCTCCAAGGGAATCTGATTTAAATGAGCTCTCTTAAATTACCACAGTTTTTTCCATTACTTATGAGGCGTGGCTTCCTAAAAGGTCCAGTGTAATGAAAAAAATCACATTTCCCAATTTCACAGCTTTATTTAACAAAGGCCATGCAAATTCAAAAAAAAAAAAAAAAAAAAAGGCAAATCAACCCAAATTTTAATGAACGGTCTGATTGGTTGACAGTATGAAGTATGAACAGCTAACGAGGTGTGAGAAAGACAGGACAAAGGCAGCTGAAAGTTTGGACTGGTTTGCTGATTCTCATCTCTCTACATTGAACATAGATATTATTTTCCTTTCATCAGACTTATAAAGTTAAATGAAGAAGATTATCAGAAGGCAGTTGAACTGTTTTTTCTATGTTGGTGTGTGAATAAGCATTGAAACACAAGGAGAGAGGGAGGGAAGGAGAGAGAGTGAGAGAGACATCCCTTTGGCTTTTACTTCCCAGTTGGCATGGAATTTGACATCTGACATTTAAAACATTTTAATGGATATTTCGCAGGAAGCTTTTTCTTCCACAAGGAATTTATTTTAGCACCAATTGTACTGTGAACATTAGATGCTTTAGATGTAATGCTTAACCCTATAAAGCCATTCGTATCATATATGATACGCATTTTCAATTTTGTTTTTCGTTTTCAGTTTAATCAATACTTGACCAAAATACTGTTATATACCTTTGAACACTCCCCCTGTTCACCCTGGACCAGACCACTGGCACTTCAAGTACATATCATATATCATACACCAGAAAGGTCGTGTAATAACATATTTTTTTATTTTTATTTTTTTTAAATATATTTTATTATAGGACTAAATAAAGGGTTCAATTTCAAAATAAGGGAATTTTCTGCCAATTCTTTCATAGTTCAGGCTTTATAGGGTTAACTAAAAATAGGATGTGCTGCATGTTGACAGGGTCATGGCACAAATGAAAAAAAAAATGAATAAATGAGGATTATTTATTTATGTATTCATTTATTTAATCAAAATACCATATAGTTGGTACTCATTAAAATAGTAATAATGGTAAATATCCCATAACAGCCAATCACATGACACTAGCTGAATTCACTTTTAGATATATACAAATGATATAACTTTTGTGTATCAGCAAAGGAACACCATGTTTCATTGTTATTTTGTAGATAATGTTATCATATCCAACAAAATGTCGCTATGGTGTTCTACACCTGATTTCAGTAGAAATTACTCTTTCAGCACTTAAGTGTTTTTTTTCCCTTCCATCCCATTCTTTTTTTTCTCATCATATTCTGAAGAATCAGTTAATTTTTCGACAAAAAAATAGTTCCTTTTTTCATGGTGATGACGAGACTATGACAATAACAAGTTGCTCTGTGAAAACAAAAATTCAAACTAAATATTTTTCTCACTGCCAAAGACAAATGATGTCACAAAAATGTCAGAGGTAGAGTAATAGACATGCACAGATAAACGTAAATCTGCCCCCCCTTTCTCCAACAAGACAGACAACCCAACAGACAACTAAGCTGCTTTCATGGGAAGTCCAACAGCAAAATGTCCCTCTTGTAAATTTGGAACCTTGGTGTAACTGGGGGAGATATTCACATTTTCAACTTGTAAAAAGTCATAATTTCCTCCACAGGAATACAAGGAAGAGAGCGTCAGCTTTCCTGGCGCCGGAAACACCATGTTGGTTAAGTTTTATAGATGATACTCTGATGTCCTGTTGCCATGAAAGCAGCATGGAGCTGCACTACAAATTATCCAGCTTCAGAAAGCCGACAGAAACATTCAAGTAAAGAGAGCTGTTGCTATGGAAATGATATGCCGGCTCATCTAGTCTCACTGGTGAAAACTGGCAGGCTTCAGAATGTTGCAGACTTGACATTTTAACTTTCTTATGGAGGTAGCCTAGGTGCAAGTGTCAACTCATCTTGTCCTGAATCTTTGGTGTAAACTGGTGATGTATTGAAACTCCAACAGTCATGTTAGTTAAGAAGAGAGCAGGTCATAGCGCTTATTAACAGGCTTGAATGTTTACATCCTCAGGGTATAGTTTATCCTTTCTATTGTTTCAGGTGTAAACTTAATACAGTGTTAAAGTCTCACTTATTCTAAAATATGAGTTAAGAGCAAACACTACACCTTAAGTAGTATTTTAATATTTTTAGAATAGTATCCTGTAATTTGACTAAATTAATTACAGTTATTTGAAGTACCTTTGAAAAAAAAACTTGACTAAGACTAATGTAAAATTGATGGCTAAAATCTGACTAAACAAACAATATCTCAGCAAATGACTAAGACTAAAACTAATATTCAAATACCTGTCAAAATTAACTCTTCATACAGGCCAATTGTGATTAGTTCTTGAATTCAAATACTTCCACATTTTGTTTAATCACACATATTCACATATACAGTATATTACAGGTTAAATACATCCAAATATGTTATTGATGTGAACTCTTAGCCGGTGCCATGGGTTGCAATATCATCCTGCCATAAAGCATTTGGGGCCCCTTAGAGGATGCATCATTAAAACAGCCTTTCATGGTGGACAAGGTTATAGGTCAAGGGCTGGGGAGGTAGTTGTGCTTACTAAGGCTCTTAAAGGAGTAAATTTGTATTCACCGCATAGGGACCAATCAATGCTCATGCTGGCACCTGCATTGCCAGGCGGAATTAAACTGCAGCACCTATCATTTGGATGATGATATGACTGAC
The DNA here is from genome assembly GCF_902150065.1 of Myripristis murdjan. Classification (NCBI taxonomy): domain Eukaryota; kingdom Metazoa; phylum Chordata; class Actinopteri; order Holocentriformes; family Holocentridae; genus Myripristis; species Myripristis murdjan. Next base: position 11,560,433 of record NC_043985.1, on the reverse strand, counting down.
ATGTATGTCATTCAGCCGAGCTGTAAGTGCTGTAAATTACATTGGGTGAGGCAGTAAATGGTCCCAGACTACAGTCTTGGGGTTAGAGCCTAGGCAGAAGTTGCTGACAAGACGTTGCTAACACCAACCAGCAAAGACTTGTTTATTTACTTGTGGTGGGGCCATATTCATATACACGATATTTGTGCTGGAGATATTAAGGACCTTTTATAATGTAAGTGTTAGTTCCATTTCAAATGCTTGAGCTGGACACACAAAACTACATGAAAACAGAAGCACCATAAAGTGATGTCAGTTCCCAATTCACATTTATTCATAATGCTTTCCCTTTGCATTTTTAATCCGGATATATCTGAACATGCATTTTTACCTGGAAAGTCAACCATTTAAAATTGTTTTGCACTAGTGATCATAATTATTATTGTTTAGGAAAATAACAATATGGAGGATCGACTGAAAGCATCTTTTCAAACACAGTGCTGTTCAGTGGCAATAGAAAACACAACAGTGAGCACACAACTGTAGATCCACTTACACAGCCACACTTGAATGGAGCATATGATATTTTCCATAAGTGGAAATGAGGTTTGTATTTGTGGCCCAGCTCCCAGATATAATGGCTGTCAAAATACTCCATGGAGATCCAGAGTTCACAGGGTTCAGTGTTTAGGTGTTAGTACTCTTGACTCTGTCTAGTAGGGTGATTGCTGCCGCCTCTGAGAAACACAGTCGTTATTTGCAGCCAACCCAATCCAGCTCTTTTCTCATAATTTCAGAAGTTAATGACAGACTGGGTTTAAACACTATTCATCAAATTTGTATTTTGTATTTAATGTTGGGAAGATTCAGCCATGCACCTGCTCAGAGTTTTGCTAAATTTCTTGGTGCCCACATTGAGGCAAAACTAATGTATTTTCAGGAGGATCTCACCATCTTTGCTGCTCTGGGCTCAAAAAGTGCTATTAATGGCCACTAATCCCATTAGGATTCATTAAGGACATGTGCCCTCTTGTTCAAATGCTGCCAAAGTATAGAAAGGCTACCCTCCCTTATACTTGAATTAAAGCGTCTCTGATAATTCTAATATTTTAATGTGTTTCAAGCCCATTGTCCCCTCCGTTCACCGGATCAATGTGGTTGCTTTTTATCCGGTGACAGCCTGTCCCTATTCATCATGTGATTCGAGACAACAGGGGCCCTGCTTTGAGGTACAAAGGGGCAGAGGCTTTTAGTTCCCTAAAAGCTCTCTATATCTCTCTCTGGTGTTCTTTCTCTCTTTCTCTTTCTTTTTCTCTTTCTCTTTCTCTTTCTCTCTCTCTCTAGCTATAGGTTTTCTTTCTCTGAGTTTCTTTAACATCTCTAAAAGCTCCCTATCTCTCTTACATTCTGTCTCCCACTCACTGTCATGGCAGAGAGAAAGAAAGAGAAAGAGAAATGACAGAATCTTGCAAAAAGAGCTGCTAATGCTGTCGATGGAGGAGGGCAAGAGTGCAGGCTGGAAACAAGAGGTCGGATTTCAGGTTATCAACCAGACAGGGATGCATGTTGGTTTGTTAGAAGCAGAAATACTCTACCAACAGTTGTACTTGAGACCAAATGCCTCACATCACACATACAAATGCTGCAACTCATGCTATTTTACTGCAGAAAGTTAGAGAATAATTAAATGTGTTGTTTTAATAAGAGGAGTTGCTTGCTCAAGTGCATGATTCATGATGATTTCATTTGCACAGGGCAAAGAGTATGGTGGGACAGTTTATTATGAAAAAGTTTGTGCAGAAGTTCCTTATACAATTTCTTCAGTTTGTGTACCATTTTGTTGGCAAATCCGCTTAACACACTTTGTCTTTGTCTGGAGCTTAGCATATCCATAACTGACAGCCTTTTGTGGTAGCCTCGTTTGATTTCATCATCCTTCAGTGTGCAAATAATGGGTTTGAGGTGATGTCCCATGTCAAAAAGAGATGCAGCTATTAGTGAGGGCATGAGGACAGTGATGCTTATTTATATGTGAACATGCAAGATGAGAAGCAAGGGGAGAAGCAAGATGGATGCTCTCATTTGATGTGTTTTGGATCAGGCAAAAGAGAACGCAGGAAGCCTCACTACAGGACAGGAGAGCTGTTATTAATCCTGGAAGACACTCAGATTAATGGCAGCCAGGGTCAAAGCTTAACATTACCACTAATTTGAAACAATACTCAAACACTGTTGGTCTGTGTTTGGACAGAGTCTTTGTATTTGGTCTAAAACATCACATACCCCTGACTTGATTATTTCAAGAATCAATTTGTCTTTTTCCCTTACATATATTGGGAGAAAGATACATTTCGGTCTCCACTAGACCCAGTCACATTCTCTGAGCCAGAGAGCATGACCGAGGGCAGCTTAACAGGTGAAATGGTGCTGCTGGTTGTGTGTGTGTGTGGGTTGGGAGGGCGAGATTGATGAAAGAGCCAGGCATGGATCAAAGGCGAGAAAATGAAATGGCATTTGACCTTGTTGGACGTTGATGAGTGACGTGCTGCCACAGAAGTGCAAAGTAGTCGGGCACCTGTGGGAATCGGGAGGGGAGAGAGATAGGGTTTGCCGACTGCTGATCCGGCTGAAGGGATGATCCATGCAATTTAACCCTTCCATCTCATTACTGATTTAGCAGAAAGTGCTGTTCAAAAGTGGAGTGTGTGTGTGTGTGTGTGTGTGTGTGTGTGTGTGTGTGTGTGTGTGTGTGTGTGTGTGTGTTGGTGTGGAAGGAGGGTGCTAGAATGACAAAATGAGTCAATCCCAGAAGAGGAAATGACTTTGCCTCTGGTGTGCCTCGTGTTGAAATGTGGCATAAGTGTACAATACATTCTTCTTTAAGATGACAGGTAATGTGCCTTGTAAATCGGTGAAGGTGGTCTGATGCTCCAAAAAGGACTCATGAAATTAATCTCCCTGCCTGATACCATCCCCTCTCAACCAAAGTCCTGAATCTGTGGTAGATATGCAAATGTCAAATAAATAATTCAGCTCTTTTGCAATTCTTAGTGATTGCTTCTGCCATGTCGGTAATAACGAGCAAAACAATGATAAGGAAAGCGTGTAGTGCCTCTGCCACTCAACTTGGCCATTCTGTCAGCCTTAAAACAGATTTGGGTCCAAGGCCTCAATTGTTATCATCTCTGACAATGAACGTCGTATTAACCAATATTTGAATAATGAAAAGTTGCATTTTCTTCTCCCTACTCTTGTTTTGTGACATTTCAGTGGCGGCATACAGGTTACTAACAAGAAGGTTTCGTTGATTAGTGCAGACCATAAAAATATAATGCAACATTGAAATGATTGAAAACTCTTCATTTGCCAGAAGTACAAAACTAATACCAATAAAGTTAATTTTGAATCTTAATTCCATGAGGAAGCTTTCAGGTTCAAGTATGTTTATCAATACAACCAAATATTTTCTTTTACTTCTCTGTCAGGCCATTTCTGTAAATATGAATGGGTTTTAAATCAACTAGACGCCCAAATACAGTTTTAAAACTGACAGAAATCAAGAAGTTTGAGTGTGAATTTAATTTTTTTCCTGAAAGTTTATGTTTTAGCACTATATGCTTTCCATTTGCACTGTAAATATAAAACAACTTATGTCCTAAAGGCTAAAATGGCATGATTAATTAGAAGACATTCTAAAATGTGTGCTGGCAAGTATATCTGCCTGCCTGTGTGCTTGAACAAAGACACTGCTCTTTCCATGGGAAACAAAAGAAAAGACACAGTCATTCTCATTAATTAAGGCTTGAGTGGCAGAATAGATCACCCGTCTCAGCTCAGCAGATTGAGGTTGGATGTGTTTTGATATGAGTTGTGCTCAGAATCAAATTAGGTCCTTGCAGTGTTGCAAGATATAAATCCACACATGTATGAGCCTGCCAGAATATACCATTTCAAATCTTTCTCTTTCATCACTGCAAAATTGCTTTCAGGACATGCTGAAGTTCAAAAGAATAATGTCCTGCTGCAATTTTCTAAAACTTCTCTATAGCTGTGCACAAGTGTTGACAAGGGATTTGCAGTGTCTTTGTCAACCTGAAAGCCATCTGCTATTACTACAGAGGGTCACCTTGTCATTGATCCATGTGTAGCATGTGGAATACCTAGATTGTCTTTCTAAAACTTAGATTCTGCCTCCTCTAGAGCCCCTAGGATTAGCAGAGCTGGTGGGATGTGAATCTCTCTTTACTATCTTTATGACCTCCTCTCATACAACAGGGAAACAAAGATAGGGAACGGGAGGATGCAAGGACAGCTTAGACAAGTAATTTTGCCTTTAATTGCTCAAAACTCCCATGAGTGCCATTGCTTAAGCACTCTAAAAACTGTTGTTGTTTTCCTCCACATAATCTTTGATTATATGAAGGTCAGCATTTTCCTTTAAGCTTCTTATGAGAGAATTTGGAGCAGGTGGATTGCGTGGAGAGATGAGACAATGCTCCCCTGCTGGAGTTAGGAGTGAGAGTGAACTGCCCCCTTTTTCCATCCACAGCAGTTACTTTGCCAACCGCCTCCCAAGCCCATCTCAGCCACCCCATATAGTCTTTGGTTTTTGTTCTGCTTAGTCCTCATTTCCAGGCCTGTATCAATAGCGTCATTATGTGGGGTTTTATCTGGCTAATTAAGGCTTCATCTTTCTGGGCGATCTCTCAGAGGACACGGATTAAGCTCCCCTATCTCTGCACTGGAGCCACGATGGGGTCGACCAGGCCTGCTCTGCTCTCTGAAGATTGCTGTGAATGGAAAACACTTGGACGCATCCAAGTTGTTTTGGTGAAATGATACTTGGAAGATGAGGCAAATACATATTCAGGTGTGATTTAACATGTCAAGGTTTTGAATCTACAGTACACTCAAGTGGGCCTGAAGACAATGGACTCTATCAAATGTAATACGTTCTCATGAGAAGCAGGCTCTCAGTAGTGAAGGTGAATGTACTGATGAAGAAAACAACAATTAGTTTAAGTGCCTGCACTGTCTTCTGTCATTACTATTGATGATTTATTCATGACCAATGTGAAACTCACACAAAGGTTTATATTACGGCTACAGTGTACATTGCAACTAATCAGACTACAACCTGTATAGCTTATTTTCATTGCATTAATGATGTGTGACAGGTCATGTTTTATTGCCAGCATGTCCCCAATTAGGTCCTGACTATTCTAACAGTCAGAAATGCATTTGAATCAACAGCCTACCACATCTACGCATTTAAGGCAATTCCTTTACAGGTGGTTTTGCATGCCTCTACAGGCGCCATTTTGTTTGCATATACAATCAGGTGATTCATTCTAGTTGGAGAGGGGATACTGAGTCACTGCTCAGAACAGCACAGTCTGAATTTCAAATACCTTGTTGTGCTGGGTCTACTCTCATTATTTTTCAGTGTTGAAAGTCAACAGATGAAAGTGTGGGGTCAGTGCTCATTAAAACAACAGGCAGCATACCCAGGCCATTTAAAGGGAGTGGGAATAGGGAGACCTCGGTAGCTTCAAATGATAAAGTGCAAACCTATCACTAATTGTGTGGGCGGTTTAAGCTACCTTTTGACTTGGCTCACATTGCAGTGGATAAAAAATATATATAGATATATATTTTGTTATGGTGCAGCTACTCCATTCGCCTCAGAGCTTGGGCTGGCCCATGTGCAGTTGTTATAATGCACCCCTGGTTTTTGATAAAGCACTTATGAGAAATAGTTTTTTAGAGCCCACCACATTGGAGGAGATAAATCCTAAATGAGTAAACTGAAGTGACTTTGCTCAGGCAGTTTTATATATCATTCAAGAGCCTGTGTATTCGAGGGTCATAAATCAAGAACTGTTTGGGAGAGAATCTCCTTTATGGATTGTTTCAAGATGAAATTGTGTCTTGAATCTTGTTCTTTGTCACCTTGGTGAAGGTGAGGTTAAACTGGGACTTCTTTGATGCCCATTAATTACCGTACTGTATGTCTGTATATGCCTTTCAAAAACAACCATTAAAAAGTATAGGAAAATACTATGCCCTTTCACATGTAACTAAACTGACAAAAAAGGTCGCAGTGGACAGGCTTTTGATACTTATTTCCTTTTCACCTTTTTTGATTGCTGATGAAAAATGAGTGATAGTGGCAGCATGTAAAATAGCTCACGTAAGGATGTGGGAGGAAGGCCTTGGGAGGCGGATGACGCGATTGTTGCTTTAATCCTTTCAATGCCACTGGACTCCTGCCTGAATTGGTATGACAGTTGCAGTTCAGGCAAGCATTATTGGCATTATTGAAAACACAGCCTTTCTTTAATGATAAAGTGGAATTTAAAAAACATAAAATGAAAGATATTAGTGGCAGAACAAAATCATAAAATCGAATACTCCAGGTTTTAGTAACTAATAAAACTACCTACTAAACAACTCAACACTAAGAACTACCAATAGCACATGCCACTAAATGTTCATAGTCAAGAAAATTGTCTTATTTCTTTTATTGCTGTAACAAATTCCTCACACACGTTTGATTAATTTTGTCTTGGACTTTTGTTTTGATTTTGAAAGGGATGTTTCAGCTAATTTTGGGGAGACCAGATACCCCTGCGCTACAGATTTATGCAGAACCTAGCCTCAAAAACAATCTCATGGAGCTGGGTCAAAGAAACTTGTTGCCTGCATTATATAATTTAATAAAAATATTGTTGTTTATAGTCACATCAAAGACAACACATATAAATTAGTTTGATTTAGTGATGCCTGTTTGCAGCAAGATTCGTGACCATTTTTTTATTACCTCAGTGCAATTCCAACATTTATGTTGCAATGTGATTTTCTACAAAGATGGAGTAAGAAGGAGCTGGATTTGATTCCGTCCTCTGCAAAGTTTGCATATTGCATGATGCAAATGTATTGATCCCTGTGGGGATTTTAGGTAAATGATCTCCTTGTGTTTGTGTGGGTTTCCTCCCACAGTCCAAAGACATGCAAGTAATTCGGATTGGAGAATTGCTTAATAGGTGTGAATGTGAGCGTGTGTGTTTGTGTTTTTATCTGCGCCAGCCCTGTGTCCTGGCCATGGTGGGACAGGCTCCAGCCCTTCAGGATACTGAAAAAAGTGTGTCTGCATGAGAAAATGAATGGATGATTGAAAGAATGTATTTAAGAAAAAAAAAAGTAGTTTTCCTGCTTGCCTTTGAAGTAATGAAGACTTATTAACAAGTATACAGACGCTCTAAACAATGTTAATCAGCATTACAAGAGTGGCTCTAGCTGTTTCTGTGTTTTTCCCTTTCAAGTATTTCATACTAATCACTTGAATTAAACACTGAAAAACAATACTGATGGTAGAACACAATTTCTGTATTGCTGGAAAACCCTTTTACCACTTCACCAAGGAGGCAGTGTTTGCTTTTTAAGATATGTTGTTCTCTAGTAGGCTGCAGCCATGACTCCCTATGCCTGCACCCAGTGTGCTTGTGTGGCATTTTCTGCAGGAGGGGTCACCTCTCTATCAACTAATTACAGCTCATTTCACTCTAAAGGCCTCTCTGAGAGCTGCAGGGCCAGCTAAGCAAAGGGGACATTTTCTCTGCCACACTGGGAGGAAAGCCTTTAAATGCCAGTCACGATTAAAGTCAATATGGCCCCCAGCAGCTCCGCACTGCACCCATCACACACACCCTCGCAGACGATAAGATGCAGCCTTAATTATTCATTGTGAGATGAAGGCATGTTTCCATGTTGACTCTCCTAATCGAGGAAGCAGTGTGGCTCGTGATGTAGTCTTATGTATCAAAGCGACATCCTACAGGCTTATATGGAGGGACTGATATAAGGACTGGTGGCTTTACAGGCCAGTGCAAGACATAATGCCCCTCTCTGTTCAACTTCATCGCCACGGAACCTGCCTAATTCACTCACAGCAGAAGAGAAAAAAGTATTCACTTGCAAATCAAGTAAGAACAGTAATATGTTTAGTTGTTCATTTTCCCTCCACTCATACCCTTGACTTGAGATGTTTGGCAGATTTCTCATGTTAACTTTCAGTATTTTTACATCTTCAGCTTTCAGAAATTATCCTTCCCCCATAGAATTGCTTTGAGGACTGTTTTGGCTTGTATAAGTAAGTACTGTCATTCTTGTATTACATCTGACACTTTGTCTCAGCAAATGCATATTTGCAATAGAGGAGGTAAGGGCTTGATTTAGCTGCATAATTTTAACTTAACACTCATGGATGATTAATTCTGAGCAAAATGTGGATTATTTAAATCAGTTTGGCTGCACCAGCAGGATATGTAGCTGAGGTGACGGAGACTTCACTTATTTGTTTAGTGTGTCAGCCGTGGGTGACGAGCTTAGATGCCTGTTTTTATGGCTTTACATCCATGTAATCCTTATCAAGTAGTCATAAGGTCAACAGTATAAGCATTTTCTTACGAATAGTAATCATAATCAAAATTAAAGTACAGGATTTCTTGTATGTTTCAGGAGAATAATATGGTCATTGAAGCAAAAAATCCAAATCCAAAAGAGGCTGAATGTGGGTTTTGGATTGATTTTTTTTTTTCTTTTCTTTTTTTTTTTTTTTATCTTAAATGTGGTTTGCTTAGATTTTCTTGCTATTACTTGCAAGAAGGGCTGTGTGATATAGTGATATATTTTGTGTGACGGGTGAGGGTTAGACTTAGAAAAATGTTTATTGTTCCATATTTTGCTCTATCGTTTATTTTGTTCTGTCACAAATCAACTTTTTCCAGTCATTTATTGTGCCTTTCAGTACCTCTCTCCATGTCATAATTTTATATAAACTATTTCTTCATGTAATTTACTGAAAATTTGCATATATATATATATATATATATATATATATATATGTATACACACACACACACACATACATACACACATATATTGTTATTGTTATATTGTTATTGTTATTTTGATTTTAAATTATTAAACAGTAAAGAAATAAAGAAAACCCTTGTCAAAGTGAAGAACAGGTTGATGATTGCATATACTGCTTTGTCAAAGTGGCAATGAGTGAACCTGTTTATATGCGTAAGCTCCTTTGCTTTTTGCACAATAGGCTGTGAATTCATTACACTGATAATAGCAAGACATAAGTGTTTCTTTCTATTCAGAGGTTTGTCGGTACATTGAGCTAGAAAAGGAAAAGATTCTATTTTTTAGACAAAAATGTATTGGATAACACTCTATTTTAGTTGGAAGTGAACTTTACCTTATCTTAATTGTCATGTGGATACTATGTATTGCAAATATTCATACTATTCTTCTTTCAGGGTGAGCAAAGCTATCTTAAAAATGAGAAGTCTTTTGGATTCTTTTCAGTGAAGTTTTAATACGGCCTCGGGGAGGATTTTGTGTACAGAGGATCCAAAGCTGAGCGAAACTACCATGAACATTTCATTTGAAATAACCAAGCCTGCATGCCCACTACAGAGTGAAGTTGAATCACTCAGTTTTGTTCTCTGCAAATACCCACAAAGTATGGATTTTTTTTATTGTAAATCTGAACATGCAAACACACATGTATGCACGTGCACACACAAATACCTTTATGTTAGCAGGGCAGGTGAACTTAAATTGTTCTTCGGTATTTCAAGTATGAGAGGGACAGTTGGGTATGATGCTGATTTATTGAAATGATGCCAGATCTTGAGCATAGTTAAATATTTTAAGTGTCACCACAAATCCCTTGGACAGACTGATGTGCTTTACATCTGCTTGGCTTTATAAATTGCCTTTTACCACTATATATACATTTGTTTCAATAGTAGTCACTGAAACAAAGCTTGTGATATGACGGCTTTATAATGTAGTGTGAAGAGCAGTGCTGACTGCAGAACACTGTCTCTTTGGCCCATTGCTTCAAACAGACTTCGTAAAAGCACCTCATGGGAACTTGTTAGCTCTGGCCTCTCGAGTTCTCCTTGCTAAACAAAGTGGTGGGCTGAACAGGCCAGGTTCAGCCCACAGATTAAAATTCTCGTGCAAGGTCAATATCCCATATGAAATATGAAGCCATGTGACCTTCATCATTTATTCCTTCCCTTTCATTTTATTGCTACGGCAGCAGTAAAAGTTTTACCAGTTTAGCAGCAAGTGGTGCTAAGGAGCACTAAAGGTTGGCATCTCCAGGGGAGTCTGGCACGGGGTGTGTATGTTCGTGTGTGCCCTCATACCGGAATTGCCTCAAACTTTGACGCCTCTGTCAGCAAGCTGTCTCCAACCCAAAGGAGTTCAGCGTGGGGGTTGTAGCATTATGGGACAAAGCAATCCACTGACAAACAGAAATTTTATAAGGGCATGTGTTTGCCTGTGTTAGAACCAGGCCTCCCGCCTGTGAAGCATTTTCTGTCAGCCTCAGGGAAAAAAGAAAAAAGGCCATTCAAGCAGCCCTCTCTTGGGCAGCTCAATCTTTCACAATCTAACTGTTCTGGTCAGTTTCTCTCTGCTTGCTAACTCTCCAAATGTTCTGTGGCTGCTACAATGAACACATTACATTTTGTCCGCTGTTGTCTGTGTGTGAGTCCCCCTTGTAAGGGACAGTAGACTGAGAGGGGGGCTGAGGTCATTATTGTTGGACTGTATATTGTCATTATGTAATGTGTAATTGCTTTGTATGGTCTCTCAAACAGAAAACACACAAATAACAGTGTCAAGCAACAAGATATGAGAGTCATTTTATGTTCTTTTGAGTTATTTTGAGTGTATTTTATCAAATTTAGAAACTGATATCAGATGTTAGCTTTTGATAAATATTGTAACTATGCAATTTTTTAGTTGCAAGCACAGGTGCTTGTAATTAAATAGATGTACAACAAAATGTTTGGCATGCCTAACAGTGTTAAAAAAAATCAGGCCTTAAGTAAAATCATATCCATATCCAAAACAACTTTCATCCAGGATTTTTGTCAGGCATTTTGAGGAAAATGTATTGAGGTCATATCAATGAAGCTTTTAGCCTTAACAGAACCAGTTGCTCTGTTACTTTCCCGCATAAGTTGCATAAGGTGAACTACTTCAATCATTTGACATATCACATTGAATTTCAGCAGTTTTTGGAACATTTCTCCTTCAGTAGCAGATACAGGATTTATGACTAATTTATATGAATTACTGGAGTCTTACACGTTTTTTGGAATGGTCTGCGTCTGAGAAGTCTTGATTAGTGAGTTGTGCTGTATGAGTTCTCTCATAACCAAGCATCAAGCTATTAGATGTCTGACACCGTAGAAGCTCTTCCAGTTTGAGCACACATCGCCTTAATGACCAACAGTTAATGCTGGCTGTGTTGGAGGAGCTTGGCAGATGAAGCTAATAAGCTCAACCGATAAGACAAAGGAACAACACACATACCACTGCATGCCTGTGAGAGTCTTGTCCAAATTAGGAGCCTGGGGGAAAAAATGTTAATGAAATATGACAGTGCAGACAAAATCATAAGGTCTCTCACATATTGTCATCTGTATGGAGATTTTGGAGTTCTGACATTATTATTATTATGATTATCATGATTATTATAATTAATATTATAGTAGTTGTTGTTACAAAAGTTTTCTTTTTAAACTCCCACTGTCATTAAAATCTATACTTTTGTACTACAGGAAAAACACTTTGTTTTTGTGCTGTTAGTCTAATCAGTAGTAATCAGTAATCAGTGTATGTGTGTGTGTGTGTGTGTGTGTGTGTGTGTGTGTGTGTGTGTTTGTGCGTGTGTGTGTGCGCGTGTGTGTGTGTGTGTAACAAAAATCCTTGAACCTTTGATGGCAATAATGATATTGTAATAATAATTGGATATTTTATTGATTCCCTTGATCCCCTCCAGGAAAGTTAGAGCACAGGGTCAGCAACATAACAAGGACACTTCACAAGTGAGATCGTAAAGATGTCAAAACGTGGATCAGTTCAGTAGACTAAGAATGGGAACCCACAGCTTCAGTTTTGCACTAGAAAATGGCCCATTATCACTTCAAATTCCCCTCAGGTGCTTTCACTGTCACCTTTACTCTCTCTCCCAACTCATTTCTCAAGAGCCCTTTAAAATAATGTTTGGGGAAACACTGGAGATCTGTACTTAATACTTATAGCCTTAACATCTCAATACATGCTCACAGTGAGATCACAGGATATGTCTGAGAATTATTTACATTTTTAAAATGCAGTATTGTTATTGTAGTAAAAAAAAGAGAGAAAAAGGAATGAATATGTAAAGTGAAACCTGTTAATAACTGAACTAAACTTAATAACTGAACACATGTTTAGATTAATATTATGTCTTCCATTCATTACTGAGACTTAAAACAAACTTTCTGCATCTCAAGAATAGCAAGCAAGTACCTTTTTTCCTCTCTGCAAATACTTTTATGTTTGCATAGTTAAACTGTTTACATGCTGAAGGGAAACATCTGTTCACGCTCTCTGAACCTCTCCAAGTATCAAGTGTTCCTATAGAAGGTGTTATTAGTGGTGTGGTGATGATGATGGGCCATGGTGAGGAGTTGCACTTGTGCAGAAATGGCTGATGACCCCTTCTGGAGGTGAAGTTCAGGAGAGACATGTCGACAGGTTTTGTGGCAGAGCTTCGATAGGACAACAGCTGGCCACTGTTGGAATTCTGCACCTTGTTGCACTGACCAGCTTCTTCACCCGGATTAGGGCTTTGCTGCCCATCTGTCCGGCGTCGGCTTACATTTAAGCCTTGCCATTTCACAGGCCCATCTCCAGCCAGCAATCCCACCAGGCAGCTTAGCCTCTCAATGACACAAGGGTAACCTTTCTCTTGAAATTCAGCTAGGCAACATTATAGCACTGCGAAAGTGGTCTTACGAGGGTAGATAAAGGTCAGACACTCTGCCCTAACAATGCCTGCGTAATATGGATTTAGTGTGGCTGTCAGTATGCATGTTCTTCTGTCATAACTGCCAGCTGTTACTTACTGCAGAGAACCAAACCAGTGAGCATCCTAAGAAGCAGATTTGACAGGAGTTTCTGAATTCTTTCTCATCACAACAGCTGCGTCCAGGGATGCAACTGCAGTGCCTCTGTTTATGTACACAGCACACGTAAGGAAATTGATTTCCAAGCGATGAAAAAAGTGGGAGTAAAAATAAAAAGGAAAAACAGGAAAACAAATATGTTGTTGGTCGAAAAAATTATGGCAATAAAAATGAATTTGATATATATGAATATGAATTTGTCAATTCTACTTAAGGAGAGGGGTGGGGAGGGGTGCCATACCGCATGCTAACCTCAAACACACCATCAAAGTCATGCAAATGGGATAGTGAATAGTAAATAAACAGGTAGGTGGGGCTGTCCCCTCTGGATTAGCCTGGGAGCTGAGTAAGCAGTAGTTTGCAGAGGCGTTGGCTCTAAGGGCTTTTAACACTTTATGCCACAGATAGTGTCAGCAGCATCTCAGGGATTTTCCCCGAGCTTACAGGTATTTAACTACAGTATTTAACAAGGCTCAGGAGTGATGTCTCGTGACAGGTAATCTAAAGCTGCAGCTTCAGTGATGGTTAAGTCTTAACAATACCCCTCCCTGCTTATGTTCAGTTGTGCTTATTGTGGAGAACTTAGTGATGTTGCACAGTTAGGCTTCTGTTTTGATAAACGGAAGTATTTTAGGGCTTATTGTGTTTTGTTGGCTTTTCATTTGCTCTAGAATGTAGTGACAAGCTTTGGTGCATTGCCTATGAAAGCGAGGTTTATTTTGCTCATTTTTATTTGATTTGACTTGATTTGATTTAGGTTTAGATTTCATTTGAATGACCTGTTTATCCAACAGAGATCCAGCAAATGCTGTAGAATGTCATATTCAACATACAAAAGTCTTACACAGACATAAAAAAAGAAATGTCTCAATATAAGCATTACTTTTATAAAAGAAAAAAACAAAAAAAAACAAAGCAACATTAACAGCTGTGTCCATAATAAAGGAGAAGATGTCAAATAAATAAATATTTGACATCCCTGACCTACCTATTACCACTCTGTATCTTATATGCTACTGTCAGTCCAGCAAAATAATGAATTGAAATTGGTTCAGACATAACAACATTAAGATTTTAGTCATCAGGTTTAAGTAAAGCTAAAGCATCAATAATAAATTAGTCCAAATATTTCTAAAAACTGTGGATTTCTTTTTAGATTTTTTCTTTTTAGTACAGATTTTTCCCCGGAGTACATTAGCAGATAAGCTCACTGATCCAGTGTCTTCTTGATTAAGTTTACTTATAATTACTCAGGTGTATTAAACCTGTTGAACATTGAGCCAAAGGATTAAAGCAAAGGAAGTCAACAAGATCCAGATCCTTTCTAATACAGTAGGCTAATTGTTAATCTGTATGTGCAACAATACTGTTCACAGACATAAGATGAACTGCAGGAAACAGACCTCTTTGTCTACTGAGGATGCTATATCTGCATAGCCATATATGTCAGATTGATAGACAAAGTTCTGAAGAACCCCTGTTACAGCATTAACATCAGAGTGAGAAAAAAATCGGTAAGTAACATCTGAAATGAAAAATGAAAGCCTTTTATTGCAAATGTCTCCTCTTATGAGAGATGACAGTTCAAATTAGAAAAGTTTGCAATAGTCTTCACTGAATACTAGCAGGTTGGACAGGAGGTGATATAACTGTGTGGGTGTGTGGGGGTGTGCGTCTGTAGATATGGAATGAGTGATTGTTTATGTGAAACTGCAGGTAAAATGTGCGTGGTGGAGGACAGTTTACATGTAGTGGTCTGTGCTAAATGTTGTTTGTCATTTTAAGCAGGACAGGATATGTATACGTAGAGGATATACAAGCTCCGTCTGGATGCTAGCAGTCTTCCTAACGTACTTAAAGAGATGATCTCTGTGTTTTTGTTTCAGTGTTAATGTGCGATTTATGTTAGTTTAACCCCCTGCTTGCATCTAACCTAGATTGCACAAGGCTCCTGCTTAGTTCACAGCACAGGGAATAGTTACATCAGAACCTGCAAGCTGGGGATTGTAATTCATCCGCAATCTTCAAAACAAAGTAAAATGAGTTTTGACAGCCTTGCGCCTAGTGAGGTAATCATGGAGTCATTGGTAATTGATCAGCAACTGGCAAACTCAGACATATATTCTCGTCATTTTGTGCTTAGACAGTAAAATATTTCCTTTCTGCCCTTTTATAAAAATAGTTGTGCATTCTTTTCTTGTATTATTATTATTATTCTACCATATTGTAATGTTTTTAGTTAATCTACTGTGCAAAGAACAACGAGAAACCTCTTTTTGCCAATATTTCCCTTGTACTGCATGTGTCATGAGTGTAGAGGATCACCCAGTTCATAATGCAATGCTTCACTGTAACGCTGAATTCCAACGGGTGTTGTCATAGATGCATCTATCTCACCATTCATTGATCTTGTCATTATTGGTCTTGGACCAGTGGGTCCTCATTTAATGAGCTCTGTTGTTTTATTTCTCTTCAACCACAATCATTTCTTTGAGAACTTCGGCTCAATTAATGTATTTCTCTGGGAGCCAAATGGAGCACTGATTGGAGTGAAGAATTGCATTAAGACTACATGCCTGCAAGGGAGTGATAACACAAGATCATTAACAAAACGGAGCTGTAAATGTTTAACCATGGGTAGCATTTTTCATATTAATGTGTCCCCATCTTTACTTGTATTCCTCCATATTTGCTACTGAAGCCATGCGCAATAACTGTCAGGGCTGCTCTGTCATGAAAAGCCATGGGCACACCTTCATTTAGCTCAGTCAGAATGGTTTTGGAAAGACTTGGACTCATTCACAAATATCTGCACAGAAATGTTTTTACTTTGTGTGCAGAGTAGCCACACACAGTGTTACCGCCATATTCATACAATGTGCATAAGAGCCACCTTTGTTCTCACCCAGCCCATGATTTTCAATTATCATAATAGCATGTCCCATTTCTTCATATAAAGAAAGCCATTTGACCTTTGAAGACAAAAAGAAATACTAATACTGATCCTGAAATCCAAATAATAATTTCAGAGGTGTAAGCCAAAAATAGACTTACTTTTCCATAGCATCCTCTCTTGTCACACCTGTTTTGAGATTGCTGTGAATCCTTTATATAGCCTGCATACGTAATATCGTAATATGCAGGGATTTTCATTCGTGTATTAAACCGTGGCAGCCATCATGTTGTAATTTCTACTGCCATAGTTTCACCTTGCAGCTGCCAGTTAAAGCAAAAGGTGTCAGTTTCCATTGTGGAAATATACACTCCAATATATACTTTTGTCAGTAAAAATACATTTTATACCTATTAATAATTTACCTATGATGATTTATTGATGATAAATGACTTAATAATTCATCATTAATTTTATAATGAATACATGAATTTTGTATTAATATTAAATGTACAGTCTTGAATATTGTATATTTAGTCTGAATCATTTTTAAGTATTTATGGTTCTGGTATACTATTTACATTGGCTAAAGTTTGGTTATATATGATTTTAAGACTCATACTGTGCTGGTGCACAGTATGAGGCAGCTCTGTTGAGTAAGAATAAATATAAGTAAGAACATACTAACAAAACTGAATTTTACTTTTGTTCAAAAGGTTTATGCACAGCTTGTGAATGAAATCCTTTGTGTCTTTCAAATGGTCTGTGGAAAATAATCAGATATAATATGATTGGGTTATCAGGGATATTACTGCATGGGGATTTTGAACCTTTGTAGAGGCAGAGACCTGACAGGACTCATTAGGACAAAGATGCCTACCTGCAGTCCATGTCCAGCTGAAGTTGCAGAAATGGAGCTTTACCAACAAAGGATTATGACTTGATCGTTTTCTTGATTGTGTTTCAGTGTCATTGGTAATGGAGTTGGACATAATAGCATCTCTGTGAGTGATATCCAATATGCATGCCATGACAAAGGGTGAGAGATGGTGTGGATTAGGCCCCTCCTTCTTGTTAGGAGTCTTTAAATGTTGCACAAAGCTCCATGACATTCCATGTCTTTGGACCACTCACATCGTTGAGCACTGCCTTGATCAGTGTGGGCTAAGGAATGAGAATGTGAGAACAATGAAGCAAGGTCGGAGGCAACAAAGAGCTCAGCAGGCTGTGATTCAGTTCTCTCATCTTGAACACACATCCCTGCTTGTTTTGAGAAGATGTTTCACTTGATTGCTGATGTTATCGTCAAATTCTCCATCTGAACTTTGAACTCTGTTGGAATCAAATTAAATTGTAAGAAGAAAAAACATTATCACCATAAACCCCTTTTCTGATGAATCTAGTGTCCAGTTGTCTGTTGCTCACTGGTAAAAAGTTATTAGTGTTGACCACAATCGCAATAACATGTCACCCCATAATTAACTGTCAGCCATAACAGTATTGATCCCCCCATCTCTACAGTGACAATCTGTCACATGTAATGTGGCCCATTAAGTGTGCTTCAGCACAGAAGTGTGTTTTATCCTTTTTCACAAGCTGTCAGTGAAGCAGGAAAAAGGCCAGTATGAGTTGTTAGCAATGTTCTTAATAGAACAAAATTAAAAAACAGGTTACACTGCAAAGCACAAGGAAATTCTGGCCACACAGACAACAGTCATCACAGATTGACAGGAATCCCCCAGAGACATGTCTTAGGATAGCTGAGAATTTGATGTGGAGGACTTTGTCAGAGTTGTGTTTTCTTATCACTTCTAGTCATCTCAGTCAACAGCATTCCAACTTTGCTTTCATGCATGTCTGATGTGTCTTTCAAGAGCCAATTCAAGCATTAATTCATAGCTAATGAACTAATAGCTACAAGACGATAAATGATGGACACCATAATAAAATAGGCTGGTTAACTATTAAGTCCTGTCATGCAAAGTCTTGCAATTCAACTATTAGTTATAAGGTACATCTGCATTTTACTGCCATACCTCAAGCACCCTTTAGCTTTGAAAATCATTGTTTGTAAATGGTAGCATAAACTATGCTCCCTATTCAGCGTATAATATTGAATAAATGACTTTCTAACTGTTGTGCCATCGTAGTTCTTTACATAACACTGGAAATTCTGTAATGATAACATCAATTTTTAATTATATTGTTAACGAATGGGGTGGAGGGGCACTGACAGATGGCATTGAAATTAAATGTGGTTTGTTTTTATGCTCCTAAAGCCTGTATCTCTCTCTCTGTATCCAATTCCCTGGTGTTGCATGGTCTATATTTTATGGTAAAAGATTGCCCGAGCTGAGTGTCAGCCACAGCACATACATCACACTTGCCACCATCCGTCTTTGATTGCATCCTCCTGCTGCTGCTTCTGCTCCACCCCCTACTGTTTTTTAACTCACACAGCACATTCAAGCTGGAAATAGAAGGAGAAGATTGGGGGGAGGGAGAAAAATAAATGACTTTATGGTAACAGAACACACCGCAGATGTGCTCAGCATATGTGTCCATGATATAGCATGAATTGGATTACCATCTGAAAAATGTGGTTAATTCTACTTGCAGCTGCCCCTCTTTGATAGGCTACCATTTCAGGGTGATGGCACTGACTTAGTGACCCTGAGTAAAGTGTTGGGCAAGGCCTTAAGGATATACACAGCAGACATATACACAGGATGTTTCAAAATCAGTCCATAATTAGACAGTGATGCCAAACCATGCCACCATTATACAAGGGTCACATAATTCAACAACATGAAAATAAGGAGCACTTATGAATAGAACTAAACTTATGTACCTTTTGTTTTGATCCTATACATTTTGAGGTTTGCATATTTTATCTTTTAAAATGTGCATTGCAATGGCTGTTTTGGTATGTCTGAGGGGAAAAACTCTGCAAGGCATCAGATTTTTAATATCATAAGTGTAAAAGTGAGTTTCATTTTCTAAACTAATGTTTTGTCTTGCTTCTGTGTCTCCCCAGGTACTGATAAGATGGCGGCCGGGGAAGCGAATGGGCACAGCTACCTGGTGGCTTGCTGGCAGCCCATTCTGATCCTGATGCTGGGCACTGTGCTGTCTGGCTCCACCACAGGCTGCCCATCCCGCTGTGAGTGCAATGTTCAAGAGCGCTCTGTGATGTGCCACCGCAAGAAACTCATGACAGTTCCTGAGGGCATTCCCTCAGAGACACGGCTGTTGGATCTCAGCAAGAACCGCATTAGAACCATCAACCCAGACGAGTTTGCCAACTTTCCTAACCTTGAACACCTTGAGCTTAATGAAAACACCATCTCCACCATTGAACCTGGGGCGTTCAACAACCTGTATGGTTTGCGGACACTGGGGCTGCGTAGCAACAAGCTGAAGTTGATCCAGCTGGGTGTCTTCACAGGCCTGAGCAATCTCACACAGCTGGACATAAGTGAGAACAAGATTGTCATTCTTTTGGACTACATGTTCCAGGATCTGTACAACCTCCGGTCTTTAGAGGTGGGTGATAACGACTTAGTTTTCATCTCCCATCGTGCTTTTCATGGCCTAAGTAGCCTTGAGCACCTGAGTCTGGAAAAGTGTAACCTGTCCTCCGTGCCGACAGAAGCCTTCACCCACCTCCACAGTCTGATCACTCTCAGGCTGCGCCACCTCAATATCAATGTTATAAGGGATTACTCCTTCAAACGGCTCTATCGTCTCAAAGTGTTGGAAATAGCCAATTGGCCATATTTGGATACTATGACCCAAATTGCTTGTATGGATTAAATCTCACCTCTCTGACGATTGCAAGTGCCAATCTGACCACAATTCCTTATGTAGCTCTGCGGCACTTGGTCTATTTACGTTTTCTTAATCTGTCATACAACCCTATCCATACCATTGAGGGGAATAAGCTCCATGATCTTCTGCGACTTCAGGAGTTTCACCTGGTAGGAGGCAGGCTGGCAGTGATTGAGCCCTACTCCTTCCGTGGGCTAAATTACCTGAAGGTTTTAAATGTGTCTGGGAACTCTCTCAGCACTTTAGAGGATTCTGCGTTCCATTCAGTGGGAAACCTGGAAACCCTAGCCTTGTATGATAACCCCCTGGCCTGTGACTGTCGACTAATGTGGGTTTTCCGAAGACGTTGGAGATTGAACTTCAACAGACAGCAGCCAACCTGCGCCTCCCCTGAGTTTGTCCAAGGCAAAGAGTTCAAAGACTTCCCAGATGCTTTGCAGCCAAACTACTTTACATGCCGCAAGTCCAGGATCAGGGATCGGAAAGCCCAGCAGAAATTTGTTGATGAGGGAGCTATTGTTCATTTTGCTTGCCAAGCAGATGGGGATCCTGCCCCAGTGATAATGTGGCTCTCCCCACAGAAGAAGTTTATCACCACCAAGACAATTGGAAGGCTCTCTGTGTTACCAGATGGTACCCTTGAGGTGCGCTATGCCCAGATTCAGGACAATGGTACATATGTGTGTATAGCCAGCAATGCAGGCGGAAATGACACCTCTCTTGCTCACCTGCACATTCATAGCTACTCACCTGACTGGCCTCACCAGCCCAACAAGACTTTTGCCTTCATCTCCAACCAGCCCACGGAAAATGGTGCTAATGGTACCCGAGCCAATGTCCCTTTTCCCTTTGATATAAAGACATTGATCATTGCTACTACAATGGGCTTTATCTCTTTCCTTGGTGTTGTCCTGTTTTGCCTGGTACTGCTGTTCCTTTGGAGCAGAGGAAAAGGTAACACCAAGCACAACATTGAGATCGAGTATGTGCCACGGAAATCGGACGCTGGCATGAGCAGCAGCACGGCAGATGCTCCTCGCAAGTTTAATATGAAAATGATTTAATGGAGCTGTGGAGCTGAGTATGTTTGAACTTAAAAATAAGACAAATGGAAAAATAAAGACATGCTATTTCCTCTCTTACAAACCTGTGGATCCTGGTCTGTTAACATAGAGTAATCTGTTTTTTCCTGACTGAAACACTAGAGAGGAGGGCTCCTGGCTTTCAAAAGTGAGAGGGATTGAAAGCACATCCAATGTTTCAGTGCATTGATGGTTTCTGCAAGGCCTGCAAGGGTATCGTTTGAAAGTCAGTTTTGTCATAAGCAGTTCATATTCCTGTGGATTTATACTGGGGGAAAAAATTATATCAGAAAAGAGAAACACTTCTGCAGCCAGAATGCAAGGGGAAGATCATGCTTTCGCCATCACTGTCTTTTTTCTGTATTTTTAGTTTATTTCTTTTTTTCTTTTCTATTTCTTTTTTTTTTCAAGAATAGATGAAATTTGCGTTAAAAAGTGAGAGAGAGATTTGTATGGGTTGTCGAGCACATCCACACAATATTTGTGGTACATTTGTACATGATGTATTTCATGTACATATACTACACCAGTGTTATAGTTGTGTATACTATGTGCTACATATATATATATACAAAAAACATATATATGTTTTTTGTTTTGTTTTGTTTTGTTTTTTTCATTTCTATGTTGATTGTTCTGGAAGTCACAAGACTTGTTCAAGATGCATCATATGTCTGTGTTCTAAAACCAGATGAACATTGTTTGTTGAAAGATAATGTCCCTACACTTATGCAAAGACAACTGACAAAGTAGGATGATATGGTCATATTGCCAATGGAAAAACAATGGAATGAAAAAACAAAACTGTCAATGACACAGACAACTTAATTTGAGTGTCACAGTAACAAATACATATCCATATTATTTGCCAAGAAAGTATATGAAAATGTAAACCTGTTTTCATTGGTCATTCTGCAAACTGAATAACTGAATGATTCATAAAAACAAGTGCTTTGCAACTACTTAGCTGCAGTAATTATTTCTAGGGGTGCATCAATATTACTTTGACTGCTGACACCAATTCTGAGTACTACCATGTAAAAAATTTTTCAGACAAATCAATTTTTTTTTTCAGAAAAACAGATTTTACAATGTAACAGTGTAATGTTCTAAAGAAGCATAAAAACAGTTCTTACATACATTTTAGAGCCCAGTATCTGATACCAGTATCAGCATCACACATCCCAAATTTCCAGACAGCACTCTCATTGTATTCAGACAGCACTCTCATTGTATCCAGAGTATGACGCAGCTGGAAATGTGTGAGATGTTGCTGTGCTGATATGGGGCTCCATGCCAACAATGGAGCATTTATCTTAAGGTTGTGCCATCAGAGTGTTTGGCATGGCTACTTTAAAACTATATGTGCTCATCTTTGGACCTTTTAAATTGCATTTCAAATGGTCTTACATAAGGGTATTATTTTGTGCTTATCATGATTATGTGCTGAGGTTTTGGATAGAATGTGCTCTTCAACCTGTAGAATATTTCTTTCATTAATGTTTTTTTTTTTTTTTTTTGGTTGTTTTATGGAATTTATGATTTATCTATCCAATTGCTCCCCCCATCAAAGCCATGGAAATATTACCTTCTAGGTTTATTTACAGGTATGCTATCCCCAAAAATGTATGCTGTTTGGGGGGAGGGATGTGGGGGGAAACTGACACATATTATGCTCCCAAATGTGGTTCTGCGTATAAAATATGAGGTTACACCATTACCTTTTCAAGTACACACTGTGGACAGCTTGGCTTTGTGAGTGTGTCCAAAGATAAAGGCTAAGTTATTTATGATGGATGACATTACAGATAACGGCACAGTAATGGGCTGGAAGTATGGACTGAATATGCAGATGGTTGGAGTGACACAGATGGTTTCACCCGTGGAGTGATCTGAAGCAGCTTTGGTGTAATCCGTTTTGCATAAAGAAAAAAAAAACAGTGGATATGGCTCATGGTTCTCCCTCTTGCTGATTATGAATGCTCTCTTCGTTCAAAGTGTGGCTACTGTACCTAGCCTTTTTTGGTCCCGAATGATAACGGGATTTGTTTTTCTTTTCTCTTGTTCCTTTTTTTTAATTTCCACCCTGGACTATGTTGACCATGTAGTCCAAGCCAACTTTTTACAAAAAGATATTAAAAAAGAAATCTATGGAAAAATACATTCAATTGTTCTGTGCAATAAAGGTAATATGCAGATTTTTTTTTTTTTAATTAACAAAATTTTGTTGATGTTGAATTGTTGAGAATATGGTATGTTGTATTAAACAATCTATGGAGTTTTTTTAAACACATGATAGTCCTATCATTTTTTTTTAAATGTGTAACAAGTGCAAATTTTAATCTCTCATACAAACATGTAATATGTTGTATCAGCTTGATTTTGAAAGGGCTGAAGAATTGTCCATGTTTTGACATTTCAGGCACCCCTCCTCCATCCTCTCCACCACCACCCCACATTCTTGCAGTTCAAACTGCTCAGTGATGGAAGATGGTGCTACAACCAAGCTACTTTTTACAAGATTGCAGCTGCAAAGCTTAAAAAGTCCCATTTTTAAACCAAAAAATGCAAATGACACAGTGGTAATATTGTTCCACAATTTTACAGTGTGATACTGGATTGCCTGTGTTGGCTCTCTGTTCTAATCAGTCAGCTTATTTGTTTCCATTATGAAATGAAAATTTATTACTTAATTCAACTACAGCCCTCCATAAGACCTGTCAATGTTGCTCTAATTGTAGTTGTGCTATCAAAGCACAATGTAAATCCTAACTGTGCATTTGACTGTTGTGGGCATGAAAATGAACAAAATAAGGTATATATTGTTTTATTTGATTGATTTAATACCTTTTTTAATGGTTGGAATGGTAAATTAACATAAGAATTGGTCCTTTTTCCAGTGTCTGCTCCCCAAATGTTAATCACGTTTAGTAAAAGATCAGAAAAAACTATGATATAGGGAGGTATGTTATTCATTTACATTGCAAATTGGTAACCTTAAATGCACTTTACCATGGAATTGTATTTTCTTCTGGGGTGTCTCTCAGTGAAACAAGCAAATTGGGTTACCCTTCCTTTGAAGGTTATGGGAAATGACCAGGGATACAACTAGGATAGCCTAGTTCCATAAAACATGGTGCTGTTCTGCATTAAGTTGGATCTCTGTCCCATTCCTTTTATTCCACATCCTTGCCGCCTTGGTTGGAAATCCATTGGGACTTTTGACTTTTTTTTTCTTCCTGAAGCTGTATCAAAGCATACTCATTTATCTTCTGACTTGAAAACAGACAGGCAGGATAGAAGGGAAGAGAAGCTATTCTTGAGGCCCCAGAGCCCCAGGGAATAATGGAGAAAACCATTGTTTTCATTCCTCACATATTGGATCTGTGCCTGATTTCTAGGTCAGGAACAGGCTGATGGATTCTGACATTGAACGACAAGTCTCGTCTCCTCAACTGAGCATGAAAATATAGACACACCTCTGGGTGTTCCTCACACTCATCTAAATCCATGTGCTTGACTTCAACTGGGAAACACTGTATGTAAGCAAACAAAAGCAGGAATGTGCCATTGGCTGTGCCTCTTATCACAAACAGAAACATCAGATGCCTCAGATAAAAGAATGTCATTTGAGATTCACTCTTAGATGTTGAATCTTAACTCATGGCAGGTTGGCCATGTGGCATTTCCATTTCAAAGGGTGCTATGTAAGCCCCGTTTGGGATTATGAAATATGTTTCTACATTATATATGATGTGTGTTTGTTCATGTACCAGTTGTATATGTAGAAAATATCAAAAGTTGTTAGTATTATCAAAACATAAATCCAGCTAATTTAGGAATTGAGCAAAAATATGGGAGTCATGTTGTTATGCTGTAACCACCAGGTTTTTAGATATCACATAATAAGAGAAGACACTAAAAACTGTGGCTAATGACTCCAGGGGAAGACAAAATGGGTGGCACTCATTTCTATTCATGTCTGTGTGAAACACACGTAGGTTCAGATTCATTAAGATTGCATTGCAAGGCCAATTTGCACATTTTTTGCACCTCAGTTGTTTGAGCATGTTTTCCCTCTTATTCACTGAGAAATCACATTGTGGCGCAAATAAGCACTGCACAAGGAAATAGTCCCCTTTGTGACCAAATGTAAGAGCAAATTACATGTTTAAGAGACAAAATTACTCCACCAAAAGGTAGTACCCTCCATCCTAAATATTCTTTTATAATTGGGGTGTTTTATCATCTGAAGCTTTAGAATGGAATATCTTGTGTGTCTCAGTGTCTCACATCGGCGCCTACTTATTGCAAGAGACAAGTAGGCAACAATTCTTGTATCTTGCAGCTATAACATTTTTTTCTTTTTCTTTTTTTTTTGCATTTTTTTGTCACCTTTAAAAAGATCTCATATGCACTACAATTATGTGGATCAATTGGTGTTGCAAAATGTTAATGAGTTAAGCACAATTTTGATTTGATTGGCCTCACCAGCCAATAGCTATTAAGTGGGCTAAAGACTCAAATTTGCCTATAATATATATTTTACAGGTACATGACCATGACAGGTGCAAAGAGCTTTTATTTCCACTCATTACTCACAGGTATACACAGGTATTAAGTATTACTGTATTTTGATTTGGTCATTTTGCTGATGTAATGCAGCATGTGAACCTCTCGTGAAACCTTCAGTGTATCTGGGCCTGGGTATACAAAATGTTACAGACAGCCTCTTAATGTTGAGTTCTACCACCATTTGCATAAACCAAGCCTCAACCATTAGTCATTAGCAAATCCTTTTTAATCTGTTTACCACGAGGTGAAATCAATAAGGTATTATAACTTCAACCTATATTCACTAGCTCTGCGTATTTCATGGCAAATGCAGGTCACATGACAATAATTTGTACACAGAGCATTCTAAGTTAGTTTGTTTTAAATGTCAGTTTCTCTCAGTGGGCATATTGAGAGATGGAGGAAAGGCAGATTAACTTGAGTGACAGAAAAACATGTAGAGCATAGCATACGGAATGTTTAAAATGCATTTTTTTAAGAATTAAAGTACCCTCTACAACAATGTCAAAGTCAGGCATTTAAGTGCGACAGGATAAATGCAGCCTGCAGTTGATGGATAGAACCCATAATGGCATAATGGTCAACTTAGAATAGTATAGTTATTTAGAGTTTATCATTTCACCGTTGTAAAACTTTGTATGCTGGGGATAGTCGTTTTCACGCATCATTAAGGCAAAATGGAATGGAGTGGCAAATAATTCTGAGACACACATAACATTAACTCAAACATCTTCCAGAGGCAGTAATTTCCCAGAAGGCTATATGCTGCAGTTTTATTAATCAATCAATCAATTAATTAATTAATATTTTTTATTCTCCAAATGACCTCTAGACTGCCACAGCATGTATCACAGGACTGAGGCACATTAAAGATGATTCCTTTGAAATTTGAACTGTTCTTCATAGAATGGTGTCCACAATGGAGACCTTATTTTAGAAGACATGATACAACTAAATATTTAAGCCTATCATGTTGTGTTTGGTTCTAAATCCACTAAATGATCTGCTCATTCAGCCAGTCCATATCAAGCTAGGCATATGTACTGTACCATGGGAGAGGAGGAGGAAGGAGAGTGGGATTAAGTAAATGGGTTTAAAATGTCAGATTCTCTCAGATTTAGTTGAGCGATTGCTAGTATTATGTACAGGCATATACCCAAGGCCTCATTTATGAAAAAGGTCCTTTCACTTCAGCCTTGATTTCTAGAATAATTTCAAAGAATAGGATAAAAGAAACAATAGCATTTATGTTATTTGTACCTTAGACATGACATAAATGAGCTTGACTGTACGTTTTGAGATACAAAATATATAAATCAGTCAATCCAACAATTGGGTTTTCAGTGGTTTTTCATACATTTCAAGAGAATCCTTTTTTCAAAGAGACTGACTAAATGTTAAAAGGCCAAATACTGGCTTTATTCTGTGTGTTCATTAAAATAGGCGGACATTTCAGAGGTGCGGGGTGTGCCGATGAAAAATATTGTCTCTGCTGCTTTTGGGTTACATAATGAATCAAATTTAATAGTCCATTTTCCCATAGTATTTAAACAAAATACAAAACAAACTGTATCAAATCTCAACCAATCAGTCTGAGTGGGAAAATGTAATTGTAAAATAACATCAGAGAGGGGATTATTAGTTTTGTCAGATTGTGGACTGGCCATTTAAGGACTTACCTGACCAACATGAGTGTGTACAGAATTGACCATGAGTACTTCCTATTTTTGAAAAAAGCTCAAGGTGCAAACACTTCACAGCTCTTATAAGTGCTCACTCACTATTGAATTGGACTGGACACACAAATTCTCTTCTCTTTTGTTCCAGTGAAAGTCAAAATGAAAGCAATGTCAGCATCGTTACACTCACTTTAGATGTATATCAGCAACATGTCCAGATCTTTGGATACTGAGTGAGGTGCTCCTCTTAGAGGATTCAGAAAAACTGGAGATGACAGTCAGTTTTGTTTCTGACTCCCACCGACTACGTGATGTGCTTAAGGGGCTATACAACATGCTGCCAGGCCTGGTTTAAGCCTTAGTTAGCTGGGATGCGTCTCCATTGATAAATGTTCAGGATTCAAATTACCTTGTTGACCCAGCTCATCCCCAGTTCCGTAAGAACACTTATTGGATGGTTTCCAAGTGAAAATTAACCTCTCTATTTCATACTTGACAGTTCCTTCATTGGAACACTGATTACTCGTTTGCTACAAGATGCTAAGGGGTTTAAAAATAGGTTAGCTTAAATAGAATCTGAAATTTTAGAGTGCTGTATAGTACATACATTAATTGCACACAAGTAGAAAAATACAGCTTTACTTAGTTTATTTTTGCACTGACACAGGTTGAAAAATTAACAGCACCATTCCATAAATACTGTGTATTTGTGATTTTCAACACCGAAATCTATATGCAAATAAGTGGAATATATGGAAATTGTGGACCCAGAAGATGGTTTCTGAAGTAAATATGCACCATTTTACTTTCCAGAGAAACTAATAACTGAATCAACCCCCTATACACATACATACATTATCATGTGATTGGTGTGGAAGATGATTTCCTGGTAGTGGTTGATCTATTTATACTTGCAGCATAACATTCAGATGTATTTATGAGGCTCTTTAAGATGAACACTTGCTGAATTTTCTGTCTCTAAGAGACTTTCATCTTTCTCGGTCCAGGGGTTTATGTCTGGTGTGGCTCCCATGAGGAGACTTAGCTATTGCTTTGATGTGGAGCAGACAGTTATGCATAGTCTATATCCTCCCTACTTACCCACCAATCCCTCAAAAGAACACAAACAAACACACACGCAAAAAAAAAAAAAAAAAAAAAAAAATCTACCTGATACCCCTCTGCTAATTGCTTTTGACTGCTCTGCTATCGTTTGACTCTCTTGGCCCAGCCCATGGCCATCAAGGGCGTACCAGGTTGCTGTCCAAAAAGGCGATCTGTTGAGGCCTGTTTGCCTGGGCCATATGCCACAGCCCATGTCTCTGTGGGCGACTCAATCTACCCTCCTTATTTATTTAACAACCCCATGAAAGAGTCATGAGTTCCTAATTCTAAAAATGTGACAGCCAAAAGACTGCATCTGTCTGCCATTAAAACCGTCTTTCTGGCAGCTGACTAAAAACGACTCGCTACTGGCAAATGTCTATACTAAACCTATAATTTCTGTTCACTTAAGGAAACAGCAGATTGCTTGCGGCGAGATGCATTGCCAAGGTGATTTGGGCAATTATCAAGGTAAATAGGTGAGGAGGTAAGGGGCCCACCCATCCTGTAATTCTGTTCTACTTCCAGCTCCTTTGCGTGAGGCCTGAATATGCCACAGTGAAATAATTGAGCGCTCAGTTGTTGTTTCACCTTGAAGTGCATAACCACTCCCCAAATGATTTGGCTGCTGCCTTCCTGCCTCAAGGACAGCAGGTTGCTGAAATTCGATGGGGCTGCTGAGGCAGGTGCCAATGTGAGATAGACGATGTGATCGGATGAAAACAGCACAGCCAGGCTGCTGCTCCCATTTGTCAGCATTGTTCCAAGATTTCTGCAGGTGAGTGTGGGTTTCATTTTTCATTATTTTCTCCATCTGCCTCCTGATATTGTGTTTTTGTCTGTCTGGGTAGTTTTCCACAGGGCTTTCTGTTACATTATCTCAGTGAGGTTTAAGCTTCATCTTTTTGTTGAGCAGTCTTGCTCTGTGGGATAATCAAGACAGATAGAAAGATATTATGTATAGACGCAGAAGCAGAGTTGTGTGCAGGTCTGCTTGTCTAAATGACATCCTTTTACTTGCTTTAAATGTGTGTCCCAATCTGAATTAGTTATTGTGAATAGTTGATTAGATAGAAATCAAAATTAACCAGAAAATGTAAAGTGCAGCATGTAATAGCTTACTAGCACTTCAAGATGGTCTGTTTAGTTTATTCTTGTTATTGATAGGGTGTTAATTTGACTATTGGCCAGTTGGAGAGGGGTTAACATGTAGAGGCAGGTGTTTGAGAAGTGTAGTTAGTGCAGAAGTATATGAAACTGTGAAACTTATTTAGTTGACTTACATTCTTTCTTTACAGTCTTTCCCTAATGTTAGCCCTTACCAACTGATGCCTAACTCTAACCTTTGCCATTAAGCAAAAATTACCACCAAAATGTGAAAAAAAAAAAAATCCTTCTCCTACCAAGAAAAAGAAAATTTTACCTCCCGTTGCTAACCTGCAAAAATGAAGTTAGTGGACACAGTTCTGTTGGAAAGAGCCATACTAGTCACCACTCTTCCTCCACCTCCTTGATATGCCCATTGTCACCTGAACTCATTTCCACTGATTGCCTGCCAGTCTATATATCCTCCTGCAATCCATTGTTCTGTATGGCAGCGAGACTGAGCGCATGTTAGGGATCCTCTTCACCAATGCATAGTAGTAGATAGTAATAGTTATATGTAGCTGATGTGAGAATCTGTTTTATATTGCTGCAGTTCAGTGTTAATTTTGACAGCCATTTTAATTTTAGTGTTAATGCTTATTAGTCTTAGTCACATTTTAGTCATTGCGGTCCTTAATAGTTTTAGTCTAGTTTTAGTCAACGAAAATTCTAAATATTTTAGTCGAGTTTAAGTCATTAGTTTTAGTCATATATGTGTGTGTGTGTGTGTGTGTGTGTGTGTGTGTGTGTGTGTGTGTGTGTGTAAGCATACACGCACGCATGTCTTTAAAGTTTAAACTAATTAAATTATGCCAATACAGGTAGACTCCCATCCATAGAGATGCAACCATGCAGTACTTAATGATATACTCAGGACTGTACATTACACACATGTAAAATTGATAACAGTGGAATCAATTGTCATTACACAAAGACAGTCAAGAAACAAAACATTCTCTCTTTTTGATCGCAGCTTTATTTCTGAGAACCAGACCTTCAGTGTACTGTGCCACTATAATTTAGAAGATGCATTTCACTATTATGATGTAAAACTTAACAGACATCAAAACATACAACCCCAGTCTAAATTTACCTATTTGTTTAAGGTTAGGTAAATTTGACTTGAAAGTTTAAGTCCATCACCATCACCCATGTGTGTTACCGTGTTTGTGTGTGCGCAGGCTGTCTGGTAGCCTCATTTATACTGTGTCGACGAACACGACCGTGATCCGTCTGGGCTTGTATATCAGCTGTGTTTGCCGACACCGACCACGGTTGCTACCGCGGTGTGTTCTGCAAACTCGTCTTTCTCCTCCTCCTGTGACTGTGGATCTGCTGCGTTTAACTGTTGTGCCTGCACTTCCCGCAGCTGTTGCTCTGCATAGATCAACCTGCCCTCAAAAGATTCGCTCTGACTGGATTTCTTCCGAACTTGTCCCATAAAAAGGGTAGTTGTGACTGGATCGCTTTTCCGTTCGTCCCTCCCTAACATTTTCCTCGTTTTTATTTGTTGACTAAAGTGTCAGTTATATTTTATCACAGTCTTCGTCATCATATCTGACTTTTTATTTAGTTTTTATTTAATTTTCGTCCATGAAAAAGGTTCGTTGATGAATATTTTTCATCCTAGTCTTCGTCAACGAAATTAACACTGCTGCAGTTAAATGCTTATGGATTCATATTTGAAGGTGCCTCAATAATTAATCAATGTAGGCTGCAGGTCTGTACTCTTACTGATGAATGTTGAAATTCTAAATATTTTAGTGGACACTTTGTTGTTTGCCTTAATATTACAGCCTGATTGTGGTGTGTAAGTGGCCAGTGTACCAGATTTATTAACTGTGATTGAGGAGAAGCAGTCATGTGAATCCTTGGTAATTATTTTTTTCTATTTGTGTTGTAGTACTCTGTTCTGTTAATTAGTGGTAGGCTTACCCCCTCCCCCATCTACAGAGGCAGAGTGCTACTGTTCATTGAATTTAGGTACCTACTTTGTAATGTTTCAATGAAATTAGTGTTTTATTAATTTCTAGTGTTTTGTTTGTCACTTATCGATTAAAAAAAAAAAAAAAAAAAAAAAAAAAAACAACCATGCAAAGCCTCAAGATCAAATCTACATGTGTGCACTGTGGCAGTAAGTGTGTTAAATGGGAACAGCAGCCGCCACCTCACATTCTTAATGATGCACCCATGCTGATGTTAACATTCCTCTGAGCAGCTCCTCCTACTGAGCTACAGTAGCTCTAACTAACGATGGTTCGGCTATCGGATGTCAGTGGGGGATTTGTTTAATTTCAGACTTTAAGGATTGTCCTTGTTCAGTTAGATCATCCATTTTTAGGGGGCAACAGTGTTATTTTCTAATTAATAAAAATTAAAGAGAGCTTCTGAAAGTGATTTGCATTTTGTGTGTGTGTGTGTGTGTGTGTGTGTGTGTGTGTGTGTGTGTGTGTGTGTGTGTGTGTGTGTGTGTGTGTGTGGTCAAACTAGAAAGCTTCGCAACAACTTGGGATAATCTGAGAGATTATATCAGGTGATGAACTGAAAAACAAGGAAAAATAGCTAGTTTGTGTCATTTTGGTGGTGAGCAGCCAGCCATTTTTGCAAGTTACTGTGTTAGCCACCCTGACATTTCATGTTATATAAGCTAACAGTTAACCTCTTGTGCCTCAAATGTGCTAGAGCTACTCAACACAGTCAGTGGAGGATGACAGGTGATGTTTTTATGTGTGAAAGGAACATTTTAGTTATTTTAAATGCACTAATGAGGAACAAGATTTCAATTTATGATCTGCATTATTTTCTTCCCATTTACATTTAGCATGCCACATTCATTTTTTCTTATTTTGTGTGTTGCCGTATGTGAGGATGTATGCATATATGCTGTGTTTCAGGCAACTCAGAAAATCTGAGTTTTCGACCTCCAACTGTGAAAAGCACAACAGAGCCCCATTTGGTGTCCAAGTTTCTATTTTTTTTTTTTTTTCCATTTGCATCATTGATTCATCATTCTTACATGGCATGTTAATAAAACATGTTTTTCTTTTAGTGTGTGACCACACAGTTTAAACAAAGAATCTGTTGGATCATGAATTAATTTTATTGATTTCACTGATTAATTTTAATGCTTGAATTACAAATTGCCAGTTTCATTGAATAGTCCAAGGGGTGGGGTAGAGCGGTTGTTGTAATCAGGGGGTTCAGAGTGTGTCGAAGTGTCCTTGAGTAAGATACTGAGCCCCTCACAGCTACTGATGGACAGCTAGGCATCTTGCATAGTAGCTTGTGCCATCAGTTTGTGAATGTGTGGCAAACATTGTAAAGTGCTCTAGTCGTCAGAATACTAGAAAAACACTATAGGAATGCAGTTCATTTACCATTTACCATTCCTATCTTTTCTAAGAGATGATTTCATTTTAAATTTGAAAGGTGTGCTGTTGTATTTACATTTAATTACAGCTACATGTTAAGTTATCCTAAGACAGACATTGAGTACAAATTTATTTCACATCATTTTATTTTTAGTAGGAAGCATATGCAGATTCATTATAAAGTGTCAGGCGGTAATGCATGCTCACATTTGAGAAGGCTCACGCTGGCACAGTGAATAGGCACCAACACCATGATTGTGAAAGGAGTTGGATTAGGAAAATAATATTATCACTAGATGCAGGCTGTTCTCATTCAACATTCGTACAAATTCCTACGAAAAATAATGCACAAATTTTCGTGCATATTCCTACGAATTTCCAGCAGCACGAGCGATCAGCGCGCCTGCGCGAGCCCCGAAGCGAGAGCCTTAAGAAAAATGGCGGACATTCCTTTTATTCTCAGTGGAAAATGCAATATTTTAAGAGAGCTTATGCATTTAAATGCGTTTTGATAACATTTCTAGTGGGAAATGTGCATTTTATTTCCAAAATCTTCATTCAGTTAGTGTATATAATGTTTACTTTGTTAGTTATTACGAAGATTCTTTCAGGTTTCTATCGTTGCTATGGCTGTTGCTATGGACGCTGCTACCACTGTCGCTGATGTAGCTTCCGCTCGGAAGTATTGTCCTCACTGTCACCGTGCAAATCTGGGGAGGGAGGCCTGGGGTTAACCTGCTCTCACAGAAATCAGTGAAATGAGCATGACCTCCTAATAACGCATTGCGTGCTCCTCGCATGTAACCTGTTTTAATCGATTTCTATGGTTTTAATTCCATGTGATCACCACACAAACGGTGTTCACTGGAAGTCGGCGAGATTCCGTGACGTCACGCTGTGGGTGGTGGTTCATAGATCCCGGAAGTGCAAATTTAATCGATATTCCGGAAAAAGGTTACAGTGCAGCAACAAAAAATGGCACAGACATGGGGTCAACATTTTTGGAAAGCTCTTGACCTCTACTATCATGCCCGATGGCAAACCAATAGGGGGCGCCACTGACTAGTTTCAAAACATGGAAAAAACATGATTTCACTATCTTAAGAAAAAAATAAATAAAATCTGACCAAACAGGCGTTCTTCCCACACCCAAAAACTATAATGAAGATTGAAAAATTAGTGATCACAACATCACATAATAGACATAACATATTAGAACTACAAAATCTATGGCGCAGGACACCTCTGTGTGTTGCAACTCCGCGCAGATTGTAGTTCTGGTACGCCTCTTCCGGGTTAGGGGAAAAGTTTTGAAATTAGGTTTAAAAAACATACAAACGGTAGTTTTTCAACACCAAAACTATAACCTTAACATGTAGCCTATGTTTATATCACGAATAAAGATGTGTTATGAAAAATAAAAATATATATATAAATCGTTAGTGGTATTTTGACGTGTTTCCGCGGTTTTTCCACCCGCTCTGTTTCGCTGACTGAAAGGGTTGTGTTCAATGGCGTAACATATCAGCATATTATCAACTTTCATGCACTTTATTACACTTTATTGACTTTACTGATGAAAGTAAAATCAGACACGTCGCTGATAAACCCTAGGATTATGGGTAATGTAGTGCTTCTCCGTGATATGACATCGCAAATAAAACGTGTTTTCTTAAAATAAAGTTGATATTATACGGGACTTGTGGACACATGCCATCGTTACACAACCTCATAGCTCGTGGTAAGTCTGCCTTGGATGGTTACAACGTTATGGCTAATAATCAGACCTTTTTCCGGAATATTGATTAAATTTGCACTTCCGGGATCTATGAACCACCACCCACAGCGTGACGTCACGGAATCTCGCCGACTTCCAGTGAACACCGTTTGTGTGGTGATCACATGGAATTAAAACCATAGAAATCGATTAAAACAGGTTACATGCGAGGAGCACGCAATGCGTTATTAGGAGGTCATGCTCATTTCACGGATTTCTGTGAGAGCAGGTTAACCCGAGCGGAAGCTACATCAGCGACAGTGGTAGCAGCGTCCATAGCAACAGCCATAGCAACGATAGAAACCTGAAAGAATCTTCCTAATAACTAACAAAGTAAACATTATATACACTAACTGAACAAAGATTTTGGAAATAAAATGCACATTTCCCGCTAGAAATGTTATTAAAACACATTTGAATGCATAAGCTCTCTTAAAATATTGCATTTTCCACTGAGAATAAAAGGAATGTCCGCCATTTTTCTTAAGGCTCTCGCTTCGGGGCTCGCGCAGGCGCGCTGATTGTTCGTGCTGCTGGAAATTCGTAGGAATATGCACGAAAATTTGTGCATTATTTTTCGTACGATATCATACGAACCATTTCATGAGAATACGTTGCTAGATGTGGTTGGGGCTGGCATCAATCATGGCTAATCAAATTAGCTCCTCACTTTCATTTAAAAGCAGTGCATTCCTCCTGGCACACTTATAGTTAGTCCATACCACCATCTTGCAGGAGGTAACTGATGATCTTGTCCATGCAGAGCTTCACAGTGTGAATATATGGAACCCTGAACATGACACCAAGGGCAGATGATGACCCTTTTAAGTTGAATTTGCATTTCTAGATATACTGAAATCCTTGTTACCATGTTTACTGTGTCAGCAGTGACTGATACTGGTATATAACCAGGTTTATCTTAGGAGACAAGGATTCGTGCACTAATCACATGTGCACAATAAAATGTGTTTCTATTACTTTGTCAGTTGCCTGTACTTTATAAAGCTTATAAAGGTTTATAAAGGTTGTATGCAGTAAGTAGTGTGGCTACTAAACCATGTGTGTCTGCACAGTAATGCCACAACTGCCAATCCCAAAAGCAAGGCAGTAGTCTCTTTAAATTTATGTGATTATGTGAACTGGCAGCTCTCCATAGTTAGTAAACCACCTGTGTAAATGGGATTGAGGTTGTCCCTGTATGAAGTATTTGGGCATTTCAGTTGATAGCCTAATTGTTTTTCTTGAAACTAATGATCTTGTTAAGCTATGATTTAAATGGGCTTTTATTTCAGAGACATTGCTTTTCTTTTCTTTCTTTTTTTTTTTTTTAGATTATTTTTTGGCATTTCTGCTTTATTTTAGAGTGCCCACAGAGGAAGGGGAGAGAGAGGATGACATGCAGCAAGGGGTGTGGGCCAGAATCAAACCCTGGTCACTGCAGTAAGGACTTAACATGGTACGTGTTCTTCCAGGTGAGCCACTTGGCCAACTCCAGAAACACTGCATTCATTTGGCAGAAGGAAAGCCTGGCTGCTGCCACATTCTTGCCTTTATTTGATTATGATGATTTGTTGTATATGAATGCATCGACACAGTGCCTGATGTGGTTTATGATGCATTAAAGTTTATACCAACTTGTAAATGACTGACCCACCATAGTAGCACCAGAAACAGCACCAGAAACACAACGTAAATCACCAGTCCATGTTGTTGTAGGCTGGAATTGTCCTTGAGTGAGATTCCAATAGCATCCCTTTCTATAGACCTGGCTATATCATTAGATCAAAGCCAGTCTTAGCACAGCATTTCACCATGACATCTGTGAAGTATTTTGTATCTAGCTCAGTTTGCAAGTAAGTCCATTTGCAACACCAATTTACGTGAGTCATGCCATTGATAACATAATGGCAAGGATCTTACACAGTATTTCCCATGAGCTGACAATTACGTTGTGGTTAAGGGTCTTATTTTTAATATATCACAGCCTGTAGTGCCTTATGAATTATTTGCAATATTACCCCTAGAAGAATCATTAGTACCTAGTGGGATTGGGGATGGGTTTCAAACAGAGCACAAAAGCCATTCTCAATCACATTTCTAACATTTATTTTTCTGTCCTACACATAAACAAAAATCAATAAGACATACTATGCTGTAATATTTATTTAATGACACTTTATTTAAAAAAAAATCAATTCAATTCAATTCAGTTAGCCTTTATTGTCTCCAAGGAGAAATTTGTCTTGGGCACCAAGAGACAGCGTTATACGTAAATACAAAAAAACATACATACCCTATACATACAGTTCATACAAAATTTAACCACATTATCCTACACCACATTGTGCCAATATATCAAGAGCATCAAGTATTACAGTATTGCACTCTCCGTCCATAAGGTGTTACCTGAATGAACCATTTTTACCTGACACACTTAACATTAACAATCAAAGGAAAAGTGCGGCCTGCTGTTGAGTAGGGTTTGGATTAGTAGGTGGATGATCGTTAGAAATGGGAGGCCTTCAGCTCTCTGACAAAGATTAGTGGAACCTAAGAAAACAGGAGAAAATGCTGATATTTTTACTTCACTCATTAAGTTTTCATCATAGTGTTGGGCAGTTTTACATATTTCTGGTACCTTTAAAAGTGCCAAGTTACCGAGTGCAATCACTTTCACGAATACATGTCAGTTATCATGGCTCAGAGTGCATTATTCTCTGAAGTGATAGAAAAT
Source organism: Myripristis murdjan (assembly GCF_902150065.1). NCBI lineage: Eukaryota > Metazoa > Chordata > Actinopteri > Holocentriformes > Holocentridae > Myripristis > Myripristis murdjan. The sequence goes on along the minus strand of NC_043985.1, from coordinate 11,523,210 downwards.
CTGAAGTAATGCTTGTCCTCTTGGCCCAGAAATAGAAATTTAGATCAGTTCTGTGCATCTTGACCAACTTTCTATTTTGTGGTGACTGTGCCATTATTTTAGCAGTGCACTGCAGATGAGCCTCTGTATGGGAAACACTGTCTTACCTGTTCAGCAGATTCAGCTGATTTCTTGCTGTCATTATTTGTGTCTATGAATCCAGTGCAGTCTCAGGTACAACTCTTGGTTGTCTGTGATGTTTATCATGCTCCTTTTTTGCTTGCAGACTTTCTGCAGAGCAAAATCTTTAAGGCTAGCTGAGATGACTGTGTAGTTGTCTACCACTGTTATGAAAAAACTGGAGCTACTCCTGTTATGTAGTTTTGCATCATTTCTGGTGCACCAAGAAGCTATTGGGTAATACTCAGCGAATGTCCTGTCCTTTCTAAACTGGAAAGCCTAAACAGGAGTAAAAGATAATAATCAGAAATAAGTATTCCAAATGTAATTCATACCTGTTCAACATGATTATACACATGATTCTGACATGTTTAGAGGAGGCTCAAATGTGACAGCCATGAACCATGGTAACCTGAGTTGCAAATGCTTTTAACATTTTTTGTATACTTGTTTACAAATGTCACAGTACTAGAAAAATGTGTTATCTGACAAACCTAGCAGTAAACAACACTGAGCACATGTTTATTTTCCCTCCAATTTAACCCTAGATTAGCTATTAAACTGTGATATGTTGAATTAGAGACATGAAATACATTTAACATCTAGCATGTATGGGGAACATGCATTAGGCCAAGGAAATTGCCACTTTTAGTTTTAAGATGGTTCCCAAAGGCTTTTTTAAATTACTAGGCTTTGTTAGTCAAGTCTCTCTGGTAGCTAATTGATCAGTTGGACATAATGATGGGCTTGGACATCCTTTAACTGGCTGTCCTAGGAGTAGTGTAGAGAGAAGAAAGCAATGTGGCAATCTTGTAGGCTAACGGCAAGAAACATCACCAAATTCCTTTATGATGTTTCTTGCCTTTAGCCCACTGTTCGCTGAAGGAGTGTAGTGATCCTGAGTGCCATAGGAAATGAAATTCACCTCGCTTGAACCCCTTTTCCAGTGTTTCCTTTGAAACAGTATCCCCTTTCCCTCCTCTGTAACAGGAAATTAAACAATGGAGTGAACTTAAGGACAAAAATCTACAGCTGTTTATGATAACTTTACAAAAGTCTCTTCATGTTTCCATGGACTGAAATGCAAAACTATTGCAAAACCATTTTATCTGAGAAAATACTACATGTATGAAATGTACAGTGCTAAGGACTAGATGCCATAATATTAAGTGATAATAAGTGCTAATTATTGAAATCAGTTACCTTTTTGCCATGATATATAGTAATATAACTGTTTGTCCCATCTCAAAAACAAAACAAATCACAAGTCATTGGTGCATGAACAACTATGCAGTGCAAGTGGAGACAGTGCTATGCGGCTGTGTAGCAACACTTGCCCTGAGCACTTGATGGTGAAAATTAAGTGCTAGAAACACTGAGTATTCCAGCAATGAATTATTTTCAAAACACAGCTGTGCCTAATCAAAGGCATGTTTTCCAAATCAAGTATATTCCCATCCATTAAAATCACGATGGGCTGCATTAAAGATGCTGTCATCTGCATGATAAACTATGCCCTCCACAATAGAGGTGCTTCTTACTATTGTCATCCTAGAAGTGAAATAATTTAAAATTGACTAGCTGGTAATTACAGGGCAAACTCAAAAAGAGACACATCCTAAGTCACTTGTATCAAATTAGACACACCATAATCATTGTACAGAGTGTGCTTTATCATATAATTACCTGAGGAATCGTGACGAAATTACAAGGCAGCCATTCGTTTCCTGAGGATGTGAAAAGTGTGTGACAGGATAACTTCCACAGATCAATTGATATCTTAAAACTGCAGCCATGTTGTGGAACATCAGACAGGCTTAACAACACAAAAGGGACTGTGATCAATCTGTTTGGTCTCTAAGATCCAAATCCCTTGGAGTAAACCAGTATAGATGTCAGAATATAGTTGAATGCCTCAGCAATGACTTTTTCCACTGTGAAACTCAAGGGATGGGCAATACAACAATGGCAAGGCACCACATAGCTGTAGAGATATTACAACTGTAAGCTATTTTGGCTTTCTCAACAGTTTCACTGCAGGAGGCCACAGAGGAATTTTCTCTCATTCAGTGGGACAGAATTGCTTGGCTTTTCTCTTCTTTCAGTGATGGTAAAAAGAGTCACAGGGAGAAAGACAAGGGTGAGAAAATCCCGTTTCTGTTCAAATTACACTGCAGACAAGAGCCCTTGAGATGCCTCAGTTGTCTTACAAAATAATATGTAAAGAGTCTATTATAGTGGGAGAGAGAAGAAAATGTAGGAGGAAAAGGAAAAATGCCAAAAACGTGTTAAAGATAAATTTGTATTTGTTCAAAATAATCATTTTGTTTTTCATCTAGTAAAACCGATGTTTTTGTTTTACCTAATGTTACCTCAGCTCTGCAACATGCACTTTATGTTACTGGTAGATCACTGATAAATGCTCAGGAAGAACCAGTCTTGTTCAGAAGAGGACTGAAGTGAGCAGCATTTTATTTTCATTTCTGTTTTTAATGGAAACACATTTGGATACTTTTACTGTATTTATGAGTAGGATTGCTTATTTATTTATTTTACTATTTTTACAATGTGTCTTACATGAGAATGGCTTAGAAAGGGCCTTGAACATTTAAAATGAATATTTTTGAATTGTACTTGATTTATATTTTAAAGTTGTGTACACACATATAGACCCATAATACTACGTCCATATAGGCCTACAAATGACAATAATGGCTTGGAGCTTTGCTGAAGAAGAGCAAATTTTAATTGAAAAACAATAGTTCAGAGTATATTATTGATCTGAAGGTTACACTCACTCCTCCTCATCTAAATTTGGGGTTTCCAGGACAAGCTTGTGCTGATACAGCAGGAGGATTAAATGGAAGGCAATAATTGTGACTTTTCACGATTACTATTTTGCCACGGCCGTAGTCTTAACCTTAATTAATATATTGTGTGGCCCTATGCTGCCTGGCAGTAAATCCATGCAACCATATCACTATTGGTCAGTAACTCATTTTGACATGAGTTTGTAAATCATCAGGCAATCACTAATTTATGTGGGGTAATTTTTTTTAACAGTGATTGGGTAAAACAACAGGATTAAAAAATTTAATTGGAACATCATCATCACTGTGAAGAATCTCAAAGCCTGCAGGAGGTTTCCACTTGGTTCACACACACACACACACACACACACACACACACACACACACACACATACACACACACACACAGAGAGAGAGAGAGCGAGAGAGGGCGAGAGAGAGATTGTACATGTGTTGCAACGGATTAAAATTCAATCAGTTGTAACCAATTTGGAACAAACTCAAACAAGACTTTCTTACCAGACTCCATTATGAAGCCCTTATTGGCAAAGGTATTACTGGAACATTTATAAAGAATTATAATGAACTCATAATACTTGGGTATTATGAGTAAGAGGGTTCACTGATCATATTCTACATATTGATTTGTTGCCTCCCTTCCCAATGTGAATAGTTTATAAAAACATTTGAATAAATTACTGTGTAGTGAGCCCAACAGTACAGTAAATGGTGTAGCGTCAACAAACTACATAAGTAATAATAGGAGAACAACGCAAATTGAAATAACTTGGGATTAAAATTCATCAGTTCAGTTATACAGCATGATCAAACAAATACAACTTGTTGTTTGATTCACAAACTAGTAGAGGAAATAAGAGAAACAAGCCCAGGGGTGTACTTCAGGCACACTCGCACAGAGCAGGATATTAGTAAAAACACCTTATTGAGGTAAAAAAAATTAAAGTAAAGGGATGCCCAACAAATGCTGACTGGTTTGAATCAGGTCCTTTGTCAGGCTGTGGCTAGAAAGAGTTGTCAGGAAAGATAATTCTTGAGAAGGAGATAAGCTGTGTGTTTGATACTGTTATAGACCTGTTAAAAGTCTGAACTGAAAGCTATACACTGTCAGCCTTATGTCATACTCTTTCTATTGCATGAAAAGTTCATTTATTTTAGGATTATCTCCTATAGTTCTCCTTAAGACCTGGATAGTTTATGTGGTTGTACACCTACCTAGCAAATTACCTTTGTATTAAAGATGTACAAGCTAAAGTAAAACTTGAAATGATTTTTATAATGAAATTAGGGTTGGCTCTGCATCTTGCATACTCTGACATATTACCCATGTATTTATATTGTCCTCAAACTTGAGTACCCCAGCACCTAGGAGTTTGATGGGGTCTGCGGTATCTTATTTCTTGTGGATGGAGATCTGTCACACCGGTGCTTAGGTGAGGGTAGTGTAACACTGCAGCACTAACTCTTAAAATGAGTAAGGATGGCAGACACACACAGCAGGGCAAAGTTCAGGGTGATTTATTTTATCAAGCACAAGGATGGCAATTTACTTGGGGCGGTCCCAACATGCCTGTAGTGAAGACAAAAAAAAAAAAAAAAAAACATTAAACACAATCCAAATTAACAGTGTATAATAAATTAATCCCAAATACAATATATAAACAGACACATGAACTCAACAAAGAAAACTCAGGAACCATGGTTAAAATAAAAAAAGTCAACTTCACCTTTAAAGCAGGCAGCACAGCTCCTCATAGCAACACCCAGCAGCAGGGCAGGGAAAAGACCTGAAGTGAGGATTTCACCTCCTTTTAACACCTCCAGCACTTTCCAGGACTCCACCCACCCAGCCTGAACCATTCCAATCATCCACCATTACATGATCATGCTTGCTTTTAACCAGGGTCCTCCCCTCTTTTAACAATCAATCATATTTAGCATTTTTTTTAGTCATGTAATTTTAGCAATAGTGAACCTCAGTATTAACCTTTTAATATGAGAATTTGCACTTCTGATTTGGTATGTTCCACCTGCACTCCTCCCTGGTGCAGGTGTAACCATTTACCTCAATCAGGAGCAATCAATGTGCTTAACCAGGCCAGACTCTGCCTACAGCCTCTCAGCCCCAAGGAATGAACCACCGGTGAACATGAAACAAAGAAAAGCTAGATCAACAGAGAAAACAGCAATAATAATAAAAATAATTAATAATAAAGTTCAACTATGGTAGATGTCAGCATGACAGTATGAACTGGATGTGCACCCCCAGCAAACCACACTGTACAGGTGGCCATCCACTCACTGTCCATTGGCATTGTCTGCTGCCACAGTGGCCATGTGGTCCCCATGGTCACAAGATCTTATGTAGTTACTCCTGGAATCTGTCAGAGCCATTCCGAATGCTCCAGTCACCGTTGGAATAGGACTTTGTGTGTGTGTATTATTTATACATGTGTGTCCCCTTTTTCTGTTTCACATAATGGACATTTTGCAGAGGTTGCATTTTGAAGAAGGACAATATAAAATCTAGACCCCTGGCGTTTTTCATTATGTGCACATCTGTGTGGATTGCTTGTGACCCATATATGGCTTTATTTTAGTTTCAGTGTTTTGTTTTTCATCAGGCAAGGTCTGCAGTCATCTCAATTTTATACCAGGGTTTCTCCATTTGACCTTATTTATTTTTATTATTTTTTATTCCAATCCACTGATCATTAGTTGTACAGCAGCAGGATGGTGTTGTCTATGTTCAGGATGGTGTTATCTATGTTTATTTCCACCCCAAAATCAATGTAAGAATTTATAAAATGTTGTGAAATGAGCATACACTACAGCTTTATTAAATTGCTGTCATGAGCTCAAAAGCTGTAATGTCATCATTCTGTGCAGTTTTCACATAAAAAAAGCTAAGCTATTCACAATTTGTATGTATCCAAGTTTTACATGTAAAATGGGTGATTCACTCACTAGGTGAAAGTTTATTTCCTTAAAATATATTCTGTGTTTAACCTTTATTTGCCAGAAGTAGAGCTGACAAAAGTAACCTTCCTCTTACCTTTTGAAAAACATTACATTGATTAAACATTTAAAAGTCTAAATGGCTGTAGAGGTCTAGGCTAAAACTAAGCTACGGAGGGTTCAGTCTGTGTCTTAGTCTTCTGAGACATGACAAAAAGCATAAAGTATTACCTTGTACGTATGAACCTGTTTTGCATATGCTTGGTATTAACAGCTGTGGATGCATTACTTGGAAGCTTAGAAACTTGGAAGTATAATCTGTAGTTCACTAGAGCCGGTGCAAGTGAACAGGGAGCTCTGCATACAGATAGATGGGGGGAAGGTAAATATTATCCATTTGCACATTGTAGTCCAGTGAAGAGCATACAAAAATCAAGCACATACACACTATAACTTCTTCCACAACTGATGGAGCCATGTTGTGCTGCAGTCCATTAATGATGAACTTTGCCCTGTAAACCAAAGCCCTGTATAAAGCAAATATGTGAATTGTTACATATCTAATGTGCGTACAACAAACATTGTTGGGGTAAATAAAGGTATAAAAAAGTCCCTAAGACTTGAATGCACTTATGAATGTTATACAGGAACTAGAACTTTTGACTCCATTGAGGATCTGAGCAGCTTTTACAACAAGACGAAGCAGCACTTTACCCTGGAGAGGAAGGCTCTGACTTTATACCTGCTAGCTGGTAAATTCATGATCAGCAACCTGTAACAACAGTAAAACCCATGGAGAAGGAATCTGTTCTGAGGATAATCCCAATTTCCTTTACTGACAGGATCTGTGACACATCAGACTGTAGAGACCAAGTGCGCACAGGGAGGGGTTTGTTGAGGTCTAATTTTTGAGCGCATCAAAAGAGAGAGACTCAAATGAGACTCAAAGCACCGTGATTATATTCTGAAACCAAAGCAGTACAACCAAGCAGAGATCATGTTTTTAGCCCTTGAAGGTAAATCTAAGTGCAGGTGTGTTTGTAGATTAAGGCCTGGCATTGCTAACATAACCTGAAGCACAGTGCAAAAACATGTGCTGGTGCAATAATTCTAGTCCCATGTGCATGAGGTATTTACCAAAACCTGACGTACAAATGAACACAGTTGCAGATGATTCACCACAACTGCAAGCATGGTATAAACCAAATGGAAGGGTGCCACAAGAATCCACTGCATGTGCTATTGACAGGAGTCCCCTGTGGATGAACCATGCCCACATTAGTGAGGTGTAATGTTTAACTGAATTACTTTAATATTAATATTGTTTAAATATTAAGTGTTTTGCTATGAATCACACACACACACACACACACACACACACAAACACATCTTAAACTATGTCTTTTCTTTGCTGTTCAAGCATTGGAAATCCCACAAATGTGAGGGTCAAAAACTCATGCCGCACACCAAAAATGTTTACATGTTTTGCAAGTAAAGAGAAATGTGGCAAGGAACATGTAAACACTTAAATATTAATTTATTACCTTATTTGTTTTGTCTTTGCCCATTTCCCTTCTCGTAGCCTTTGCCATATTACTTTGCTGTTGTCTTCAGCTTTGCAAAATAATTTTGTCGTCTGTATGACAACTATATAGCCATATTGATGGACTGGCTACAGATGTTTGGTGCAGGCAAAGTTTGCTTTATTAGCTGGGCTTGTGAAGAAAAAGCTCAAAGATTATGTCTAGTGACCCTGTGGTTAGATTGGTAAGGCAGTCTCACTGAGAGAAAACACACCATAGAACTAGATTCGCTCACACAGTGGACAGTTATACACAGATATAAAGGATAATAAATGTGTGTGTGTGTCTCTCAGGACCAGTGTTTCCACTATATTCACTCAGCTGCAGTACACCACCAGAGTAAGAAAATCACCACTCCTACTGTAGGTTAAATTAACAAAACATTATTATCTGCCTCAGCTCAACAGAAACGATTATAGGCCCGGTGCTTAGAAGAGGTTTGTTAAACAAAACCAAGTGTCCAGATATAAAAAGCTTTAGTGCCATAACCTGCACTACCAAAACTAGGACTGACAGCCATGGACATGGTACAATCACCAAAAATCCTCTACAGCTACTTCTGCTATAGAACACACAACAACTATAGAATTGCTACAGACTATCACACTATTGCCAGTCCGGAAACTTTGTCACCAGATTTACTGCCTTTTCAGAGCAAAAAAAAAAAAATTTCATATTGATGCATTTTGTACAACAAATACGCCGATACTGATACAGCATATTGATGCTAAAATCAGTCAGTAAACTGGGTTGGGCTCTATTTATGATAACACACACACACACACACACACACACACACACACACACACACACACACACACACAAATCAAATACATCTTTAGTTGAAGTTGACTGTAAATGAGTTTCTGTCTGTACATTTGTAGCTGGGGGCTCTTTATATGGTTATACTGTTTCAGCCGAGCAGAAAATATCCCTAAATTATATATTTTCATCTTCATCAGTTACACAAAGAGCTCTTGAGATAATGTCACAAATATTATTATTCATTTAGTTATTCTTTTTTTGTCTGAATAGAAAAGTTTACCTACAGTTTTATCAGAAAAGCACCTCAACAAATCCCATTCTCCATATTTCTATAATAGACAAAAGATATCCCCTAGCCTTAAGCACCACCTCCTACTCAGGCCCAACAGCATAATGAATTTATGAGGAATGGACCTTGCTTCGTACCAGATATGCAGAGCCTGACTTTGCCATTAAAGATAATTAAACTTGCTCAAAGAAATGACTTTCAGGGAGCTACCGGGAAAGGTCTGATTGCTTAGACCCCGTATCATATAAGTTTAATTCGAAACTAATCTGTGCAAGGTAAATGCATTTGCTCTGAACTTCAGGCCAAATAAAAAATGTTGCATTCTACCATCAATTAAACTTGCGCGCCAACAAGGGCTCTACAATGAGATGGTAGTAAATGTGAAATTGTTGGATAAAGGGTGAACGCAATGTATTGTTCAAACTACTATTAATTTAGATTTTGAAGCTACACAAAAAACACACAAAGTACATTCTGTATGGTATGTGCACTTGTATGTTGTTAGTAATGCTAACACAATACAAGACAAGGAGATTATGCTGTTACCTCTGAGGACTGCCATTCACTAAAGGTACAATATTGTTTATAATGCTATCTCATAATATATGACCCATATAATAACAATGAAATAATAAGATTATGTATCTTTTAATTTTAATTTTTTAATTTTTTTAATTTTTATTTATTTATTTATTTATTTTTATCATTTTGTCTAGTGTTTTTGCCAACTATAGGATCACAGCTTGACAGCAGTTAAGAATTTGTAATATTCATTTGTAAACACAAACATTGCACTTACTAAGCTGAAGATTGATAGGCACAGATGTGTGTGCTGGGCAATTGTGTGTATAATTCTCCTGCAGTAATGTGCATGCAACTTGCACGCACATACACACAAATACATAGCTGCAGTGCCTATGCATAATTCATGTAAAAGACCACACAAGATTAACCTTGACCTATCCAAGAACAATGCATAGCTCCTTTACACAAATTCCATCTTGGTTTGTTGTATCTGCTGTGGATTTTAGAAAGTGTCTGTTTGATTTGTATTTTATCATGGCTCAACCTTAACACCAACATAAAGTAAATCTCCAGACTCTGTGTGCTGGGAGAAATTATGAACACAGTGGCAGAGGAGTCTGTGTAGGTGTCTGTTTACATAAAAGATGGGTACATTTTGCATGGATTAGCTTTGCTGCATGTATTGAGAGTAGGGAGAAATAGGAAATGGACAAGGACAATGAATAGTGTCGACTCTTGAATCCAGTGTTGGAGAGCTCCTTCACAATCAGCCACTTCTGTTTGAAGATTGACTCATTTCTAAATCCCCCACAGATTAAATTAAATCAATAAAGTTTGTGTCGAACACAGTGAAGTATTAATTAAAGACAGATATGCACAAGGGACTTGGAATAAAACCCTCAAGTGAAAAAACACAAAGCAGGCAGTGTTTTTACTTAGTTCCGCCCCATTTTCATCTTTCCAAATGGTGGCTTTAAAATTTGATGAGTTAAATATTTAGATGGTGAGCCTTATTAGTGATATCTGATCTTGATTAATGTATTATCAATACAGCTGCACTTGATTTTCAGTTTAAATTCTAACATTTTTAATGTGGAATATCTTTCATCTAACTTGCTTTGCCATCTTTGCATCATGATGACTGCAGTAGAAATAAGTGTCTTGACTGTGCAGTCCTCCTGGATATAATTTATGCATAATTTTTTAAACGGTTCAAATGAATCAGAATAAAGGATCATTGTGCAATCTTTAGCACATAAATTAGTATCAACTAACAAAAAACAGTTTGCTCTAATGTTAGATGAGCTCAATTTAGTGTTTCTCCATTCCTCAATCCTCAGTACACTGGCTATTTGGGACAGAGATTGAGCCACCCACCATATGTTTCCAATGCAAATGTTAAAGCTTTGCACTCTAGCTGAGAAATCTCAGTTAGCAACTTTCATAATAAGTTAAATAGGTAATATAACTTATTTTGTTACCAGCAGCAGTGCCAAAATTGTCATTATTTGAAGCACTGTCCACAGTATTCTTTATGCCCTCATCTAAGTCTGAGCTCTGCAAAGCCATCATGCCTTCATTTGGACTTTCTCAACCAGCCCCTTTTGGTGTTAGTTATAAAATGTCGTCTTCTCGGTTCAGTGAACGCCTCTGAACATAAAAAAGTTTAAGGCTGGACTTCCTGCAATTTGCATTTAAAGATGAGTCTACAGTTGCTTGCCGCTAGATATATTGTAATGTCTGAGAAAGCATAAAGCGGAAAGAATGAGTTCCTAGCCAGCTGTGCTCACCTCCTTAACATCACCTAACAGGGAAACTGAAAGGCCCTGGTGGAACTTGGTTCTTCTGCCTTGTGCCCTGGGCTCTTCCTGTGTTTGGTAAAATGTCTCCTATGTTGGACCATTTGCATCCACCTTTATTGGAAATGTTACCCCCACAACCTCGTTAGAAGCTGCTGACATGCATTCATCTGTTCAGTAGCCTCTAGTGTAAAGACTCATTTAGTCTGCAACATCTGGTATTTTTCTGTTCTTCCACGAAAGATCCTCTTCAGGCAGCAAATATCAATCTTTATAGACAGTTCCTAGTTACTCACACTGTTTGCTTCAGCAGTGTGCCAGCCAACAAATAAAACAATCTCACTCTGATGTCGACCTGTAGCATGGCGAGATGTGGATTTGCATAACATGAGTCTGAATGTCACAGACTGCTCAGATTGAATGTTGCGCAATGAAATTAAAGATTTTCCTCTTTTTTGTCTGTTTTATTTTATTTTATTTGTGAATTCAAAATGTCCTTGTTGCCCTGCAGTTTTTTTTTCCGGAGTTGTGTTCATTTGATGAGGTTTCTCTCAGGAACCAAATAACCTTCAGTGACTGGAATAAAAGGTTATACTGGTCAGAATGTGGCATTCAGATTGAACATATGTCTAGGCAGGAGATAGGAAAAGAAAACAGAGTGCCTGGAGAGGTATGATTAGTTTCTATTCTTATTTTGTGTGCTGCTATAATGGCAGTACAGCTTTGGTTCAACTGTTGTCATATTTGAGGCATATTACATCATGTTAATATCTTAAATGATGGGTTTTTTCTTTTTTACATAAGTTTTTTTTTTTTTTTTTAAATACAAGTACGTTTTTATGAACACCAAACTCAACCCCTGATTCATAAGATTCCCTCTAAAAGATTCAGAGTCAACCATGAAATTCAATTTTTAATACAAATCTGTCCTTTAGTTTATTCCCTGTTAGAGCTGAACAAAAATGTTATCAAAATCATAACATGGGGTGCCCTGGTGGCTCACCGCATAAGAGCATGTAACACTTGTTAAGGCTGAGTCCTGATTGCGGTGTCCTGGGTTCAAATCCAACCTCAGGCCATTTGCTGCATGTCATCCTCTCTCTCTCCCCTGCCTCTCCTGTCTCTCTCCACTGTAACTGTCAAATAAAGCAGTAATGCCAAAAAATTATCTTAAAAAAATCATAATAGGGGAGACTGGGGTAAGATGAGCCATTTTTCATATTTAGGATCACTACATCAAGGCAGTCATAGTTTTGTTGCTAACTAATATATCTGCATATATTTCAGGATGTTGTGCATCTCTTCAAACAAACAGAATGAGTGTAAACATAACTGTTTCCACAACTTACCCCGTGTATGGGGTAAGTTGAGCATAGGAGCGGGGTAAGTTGAGCCGTATCCCTACTTACCCCAACTTACCCCAGAGCTGCCATTTTGACTTTTTTAGTCCCCACAGCTAAAATGGTGCACTTTTATGCTAGGTTTATGACCTCATGTTGTAGCTCATAGATACCACAATTGATGTATAAAACAAATTTAAAATGATCTATTTTGGTTTTAACACAATTCTCATGAAACTTATAATAGACTAAATTCACTTTCAAGAGTAAAAAATGTTTTTTTGGAAATAAATGTCTAACCACTTTACCCATGTGGTTCTTACCTTCACAGACTCAATGAAATGATGCCTTCCTCCTAAATATTTGGTCACATGATCAATATTTTTTTACCATTTCCTAGCAACAGGGGGTGGCTCAACTTACCCTTTGGCTCAACTTACCCCAGTCTCCCCTATGGCCAAGTGCAATATCCAAATTGCGGGAACTGCAGTTTTTTTTTTTTTTTTTTTTTTTTTTTTAATCAAAGAAAAGTATGTGACAAAACATTGTTTTAAATACATTATTATGGTACTACAGAGATGCCCGGGCCTACTAATTGTATTTTCCAGAAGTAACAAAACATTTCTGTTTGGTACAGACCCCAGCAAAAATAACACAATGATTTTAATCTTTTTCAGTGACAATGGAAATTTCACACAAAAGTAAGCAATCACATTCTCTCTAAAATTTATCACAGTGATTATATATTTATTTAATTTTTTACCATATGGTTCATCCCTATTCCCTGCCAATGACAACAATCACCACCAGCCACCAACAAACTATTATATCAGCTTTCTGATCCACATGCCTAACAAATTAACATCAACAACATTAACCTCAGTACAATACAATGTACTGTAGCATCAAAGTGAGCATATGGCAAACCACATCTGAACAATTAATCAGTTTCCGAAAAAACTAAAGACCCAGGGTGAATAATAAATAGGGACAGTGTTCCTGATGTTTCAGTGCAGAATGCACATTTGTGTGGTTAACACACTATTGCAGATATTGAGTAGCAGCTAATAGTCGCCATCCCATCTCTTAGTTCAGTCCATATATTGCACTCCTTGTCTCCTTAGATCATCTGTTCCTTTATCTTCTGTCATTTAGATCCCTCTTCCCCTGCCTCAGTAAAAAGCCCCTCTCACGCCTCCAGCTCACACAGAATGCTTCCCTCGCTTCCCTTCACTGGTTACCTGTCACTTGGAGAATTGATTTCAAGATTTTAATGATCACTTTTAAAGAAGGTCTAGGTCTGGTGCCTAGCTGCATTTCAAATCTTTTAACTCCATATGAGCCTGAGCGCAGCCTGAGATCCTCAGGGAGAACTCTTTTGATTCAGTCTAAGACTGAAACAAAAGTGATTTGGCATTTGCTATCTGAGACCAACACCATAAAAAAGTCTTCCCAGGGAAATTAAGCTATTAAACATGTTACTTTTCCTTTTAAGTGCACTCTGTGATTCCAAACCCTATTAGCATCCTGAAAATAATGCCAGGTGCACTAATAAAATACCACTGTCAATATAGGTGTCCCAGATGATCCAAAACAGTTTGCCAAGATCGAAGTGAAAACAGCATGTCATTGCCTACATAGTGTGAGAAGTTCAGCGCGTCATGTTCCAATTGCAAGATGCATTCTGGGACACCCTGATCATTGTCATTGCCACCATGGCCAAGCCAATGCAGGATATATGTTGCTCTATTTATATTCTTTCTTGCCTGATGATTCCAAAAAGTGAATAAAGATTTAGCTACATGATTGGAAACAGGGGAACGTGAAAGCAATTTTATTATGGAAACTTACTTACCTCCAACTCTTAAGGGCTGTCATAAAACCGGCAGCCCTTCTTAGCTGCGTTGACCCAACCTTCGTATTCAAAACCTTGTCTTTTTCCTCTTTTCACCTGCACATGCATTGCGGCCAGTTGCTCTTGATCCACAAATCCGTGAACATCTACATTACTGGCCATGGCCAGTGATGCATGTAGCTAGTGTCTTGCTGGTTCTAGTCCCGTGAGGCCAGAACTAAGATTGACTTCACATCTCTGCAATTCCTGTGTGCAGTCTGGTCCATGTCATACTATGCTGGCCGTTCTCATAGACTGTTTTAATTTGCGAACCTGTGTCATTGTCTCATGAAGTTTGTGTGTACTAGAGTTGCTGAGGTATCCTCTCCCCTAGTTAATAGTACCATTGGAGTGCCACAGGGGTCAATTTTGGGAACACTGTTGTTTAGTTGATATATTAATAGCAGGCTGCATCAAAACTTACTGCTGTACTAGATAAAGTGTCTGATTGGTTAACTAATAGTTGTCTTACCCATAATGTGAATAAAACAGTAGGTATATATTTTTCTAACAAGAGAAATTATAATCAGCACCAACCAGACATACTTGTTAAGGGAGAGGTTGTAAAAATCGTTGACAATTTTAAATACTTAGGCATTATTATTGATTCCAACTTAACTTTTAGAAACCATATTAAAAAAAAAAAGTCAAAAGTGTTTAAGAGCTAAGTTAAATAATTTTAGACACATCAGGCACCAATTACCTATGTCTGCTGCCAAATTGTTCTTGCACTCAATGATCTTCTCATATCTATCTTACTGCTGTACTAGCTGGTCCCAGGCAGGTGTGACAACACTGAAACCACTGTGCACCCTCTCTAAACAGGCTATGAAAGTGCTTGATAAAAAGCCAAGAAATTACCATCACTGTACAATCATAAAAAAAACATAACTTGTTTACCTTTGAGAGTTTTCTCTGCTATGCTGACATGTGCTTAATGTATAAGTTGATACATAACTTTGTACCACCACCAGGCCTCAGTGGGAGGTGACTGTCACACACAATATAGAAGGACTGCTTTTGGACAATCAACATTTTCATTTAAAGCAGTACAAAAATGTAACTCAATCCCACTTCACATCAGAGACTCTGTAAACCTCAACAGTTTTAAATTATCTCTCAAGACCTGGTTGAATGAGAATCAGTCATGCGTTCATTGATCTTGTTTTATCTGAACTTAACAAGGACTATGCTCTATGTGATTAATATGGTGTTGTCATTGTTGAATGTATTACTAATGTTGCCCTACTGCAAGTGGAAATGTCTTTAATGTCTATTTGTTGTTGTGTAATGTTTTTCATGTAAATAATCTTAGCACCCTGCCCAGGGACCACAGATGAAAATTAGCAATATAGCTAACTCTGGTACATGATCTGTTCTGTACATGGCCCCTGTCAAATAAGCCAGTAAACTAAACTAAACTAAACTTATTTTGATGCAAGATGAGATTCAGTAGGTTAGTTCCTTGGCAAATGTGAAATACTCTGCAATATTTGGCTATGTAATGTGCTTTTGACATAATGTGAGCTTTGTGGAGACTTTTTGATAAATCAACCCAAACTCACATAGACCAGTCATGTTGCAGTTTTTGCTTTTCTCCACCTCTCCACAGTTTGTTAGGAAAATCCACATTTAACTCAAACTCCTCCAGCAGCTTACGCTACTGTTTAAGAGAAATACTCTGGACCCTTCCATTAAAATTCAAAACAACCAAATCCATGAAGGAGTCAACGAAACAGCAGAGGCAAGTGGTGGCACTAAGCTGAAAAGGCCACATTCTGAGTCAGAAAGAGAACATGATAAGAGACATAACAAAATATGTCACGGTTGGTTTAGCTTAGCTATAGCCTGTAGGCACAGAGCTTCGCAAAGTTTGTCTTAGGTTGGCCTTCATACTGCCGCAACATATGCTGTTGGAGGGGGGTAAAATTTAATAATGCACATTGTTTCCCTTGTTTATAATCTTATGTGTTTGTCATTGTTTTTGTGGTGTTTTGTTTCTCCCACTGTGTAAACCATGATTTTTTTTTTTTTTTTTTTTTTTTTTTAAGTGCTGTTGTTTTTGCTATTATAATTGTCTACACCAGGAGTGTCAAACTCAATCAGTGAAGTGGCCTGTGTTGTGTGTAAAAATAATGATTGATACACAAATATGAACTTCCTCCACAAAAATGTCTTTCTATGTAAAAGCAAACTGATCAGAGTGGAAAATGACATGAAAATCCACTGCATCATTCTTTTTTTCTGGCATATTGTATCTGCAACCTTGCCCTGAATCGTTTCAAATGACTGATGGTTTCATTGCATGGAATCAACATTAACCAGATAACTGATATTTTTCTGAAGAGAAATCTACAGTCATATATATATATTTTTTTACTTATATCCAATATTGTTTAGCTATTGGTTTTTACTTATGACAATTATATATTTTCTTGTTAATGGCATTGATTGTCTGTAATTGATTATCTGTGGTTATTTGATTGGTTTTTTATTTAAATTTAAAATGATCTGTTTTTTACAGTAAAATCCACTACAGTGGACGTACTGTAAAATCTAAAATAAAAATATTTTTGTGAAATTCTAAATTGTGAGTTGTTTTAACTCTAAATAGACAAGAAATCACAAAAAAAGTTAAATTGGAAGACACTTTTTTCCCTCGGGTCTCAGGAGGATATAGTAGGGGAGAGTGGGGTAATTTGTGCCAAGAGGCAAGTAGTGCCACCCGTTATCTAGAAAACCATAGAAGAAGTTGGTCATGTGACCACATATTTTTGAAGAGGCATCCATTTCACTCATCCTGCAAAGAAGGGAGACACGTGGCTTGAGAGGAAAGCACATTTCAGTTCAAAAAACATTTTTTGCCCTCCAAAGTAAAATTTCTATGATCAAGGTTTTTTGATTGCTGTGTTTGAACAATTATAGAAAACTCTGAAAACAGTTCACACAGGTTTTAGTACTTTAGTAAGCTACACCATGAGTCTATACAGTTAGCATGATGTTAGCTCAAAACAGCTGGGGGATGCATTTTTTTCAAAATGGTGGGCTTGGGGTAATTTGTGCCAGTAGCACAACTTGTGATTATATACTATATATTACTTTATTGTATTTTATTGTTATTGTACATTGTCTTCTTACCTTTGAACACTAAAACTATTCAGATTCAGATGAAGATGATTTGCAGGTGCTCATTTTGGAATTTGTTTTTGTGTATTTGTTTTGCTTTTATATAGCATTGTCATTTGTGAGATTAAAATGATCTGTTTTACTTCAATTATCAATGGCACAATTTACCCCAGTGTATTCTCTCTAATGGCACAATTTCCCTCCCACCGGGGGCAAGTTGTGCCACAAAACCACTTTTTTTTTTTCGAAAGCTATATTTCTCAAACAGTTTTTATAAGATCCAAAGTGATTGTTCCCAGGGATGCACAACATCCTAAACTATATATATATGCATATTTTAGTTGGAGGCATTACTGTAATCCCCTCGCTTTAAAGGCACTTGAAGTAAAAATTGGCACTACTTACCCCACTCTCCCCTACATGCACATCTCTGGCATGCAAATTCAGCTACAAATAAAAAATTTCGGGCTCTAGTTTCCCGGCGCAGCGCGGGGTGGCGCAGTGAGGCGAACCCCGCGCAGAGCGAGTTTCGACCGGCGAAATGAGAGAGGCGGACAGTTTCCAAGTTTCGTGCGCTGAGATGGGAGTGGCGGCGCAGCGGGGGGAGGTGCCGACAGATTCAGCTTGGCGCAGTGACAGTTTCGTGCCAAAAGGCTTCGCCGAGGTGCACCAAAAGCTCGCCATCTGAAACCACGTCTACTTTCAGCGCAAGGCGCAGCGGAGCCGGCGCAGTCAAAGTTTGGCTGACTGGCGCACATCACCAAAACCTCACAATCAGCACAAACGGTGCCAATCTCTTTTGATCTGACATCAGCTGTGATGGGACAGTTGATATGGAGATATATGTATGTGCTGATTGTGATCGTAGCATTGAATAGTGTTTTTTTCGGTATTTATTGCATTGTTAATGTGTCTGACATTCCGGAAGCCCGCCTGTGAGGTTTCGGTGACGTGTCCGCACTGATCGCCAGTCTCTGCTCCGCGCCTGTCTCCTGGGCTCCGCTCCGCCTGCGGCAATAGACCTCCATGTCAGCTGTGTAAACTTCCATTACCCCGTGATTCACGCAGCGCATTTTAAAGGCGATGACAGGGGCTCATTTGATTGGTTAAATGTGAATCGGCTGTGTCAAACCCACTCCACGCCTTCTCTCCTCCCCTCCGCCGGTAGGAGGGATGGCGGAGTACTTGCGCCACCGAGAATGGCGTGCCAAACTTGGAAAATCCGCCTGGCCACACCCAGTTGGCAAAGTGCATCTGCGCTACGCCCCCGCCTCGCCAGGTCTGCGAAACTAGAGCCCTTCATGTTAAACCACATGCCAAAATATACCAAAGTATTTCACAAGTTAAACAGGCAGGTTGACAAAAAACAAACAAAAAAATACATAACAATAACTGCCTTCTGAGGTTTTATTCTTTCATTACAGCCACATCAGCTCCACACATGAGACAGACAGGTTTATCCTTATTGCAGCTAAACAACCTCCCACCTGTCTTGAAAACACCTGTTTTCACTGTCCACCTTTCCTTTTGACTTTGCTTGGAGCTGGCTTTCTACAAAGCGAGCTAGCTAATTGCCTTACTGTCTTGATGGAAGTGATTGGCTGGGCTGCTGATGAGCTTGTCAGCAGGAGAGGGAGGCAGGGCCACACAGGAGCTTTGTGATGTGGATAGCATTGCAGTTGTTTGTAGTATTGTTGATGTGGGAAACATGGAACCGGGCTGGTATTAATAGAAAATTAAACATCATCTCATGGGCCGGATCTAATTGTGCTGCAGGCTTGATCTGGCCCGTGGGCCTAGAGTTTGACATATGTGGTTTATACAAAAACAGTATTATTTATCCCATGAGTGCAAATGTTGGTGTTCGGTAAGTGATGAGCATGGCTGATATGACACCAAAGTGAGCTGTCACCTGAGGCCTCTCACTTGAGCTGCAACAGAAATTGGTCCAAAAGCTCTCTGTGTTTGTGTCCATGTGAATGCACGTGTGCTTATGTGTTAAGCAAACGTGTTTCTCTGTCTTGACAGGCACATGCATGAGTACCTTGTTTGAATGCACAGAAGATGTTAGGGGAATAGCACTTACATATAGGACCTGACAAAACATTTAAATGACTCCCTTGCAAGGATGTCATCAATGCACTTCTTTCTTTGTATCACTTTAGCAAACCTTGCTGAAAACCTGTCCTTTCCCGGCTTCTGTCAGGTGTGTAAATGTGTTTTTGTGTGTTTCATCTGTCATAAAAGAAGCACTTTGTAACTCTTTGGCATTCATTCCCAATTGCTGTTGTTGTGTTTTAGTTCAAAGGTGCATTTTTTTTTTTTTTTTTTTTTTTTTTTAATTTTTTTGTCAAAACACTAGACATGTGTTTTTGTCTGTGTATTGTAGTAATTGCCAAAGTTATTACTATTCTCTGGCTGTTTAAAATCTGCTACTATTTTCTCTCCAAGGAATAAGAAAACACTGAAATTTCCCTATGAATCTGCCTGAGGCAACACTTTTAAATAGGAGTGGAAAGGTGTGTGTTTCTCGCCCTCCCTAGCGATCTGAGACACCTTATCTGTCACTAATTTCTGTGAAATGGTAGATGAGATGTGAAATTGAATGTGGCAAAACTATTCCCTCTGGAAACATACTGCAGAATGTGGATGACTTCAAGATGTACACAGAACGTTGGTGAAGCAGTATTATTTATTTCCATTGTGAGGTTAGTTGTGAATGAAGCAAATAAAATGGTGGTCTGGTGCAATGGCTCGCACTTAAAAAAAAATTGGACTGAAAGATTAGAAAAAGACTGCTGCTTCAAAAGGAGCTGACTTGTGACTGTCTGGATCTCACATACTGTATGCATGCTAGACAGACAGACAAGGTTGGTTAGCATTGTACAGCCCTACAAAGGAGCAGCTGCACGAGTAGTGAAAATGTAGAATATGACTTGAAAGCTTGCCTCCCGCTAGAAAAGTAGATAGCACATGATAATATATCATTTATGGCTGTGAGCAAGTGTATTTTTGTCTTTGCATGGTAGCATAAACTGAAATACAAAATATCCTACTTCACAGAAGCTGCTCCCCACAACATAAAAAGAAAATATAGCAAACAAAAGTGTTGTCCAATACTCAGTGTTATTAGGTGCTGGAAAGAATTCTCAACCCATGAAAGCGTTCCATTGTAGATCTGTCACGACATAATGCGTATGACCACGGATGAGCAAGAAAATGGCTTAAAGTAATGTTAAAGACTGTTATTACAGTCTGTAAATCATTTCAGCATTTTTCTTTGCCCCCACATTGATGCAAAAATGCATTTCCCATTTTAATTTTTAAGTCTAAAGTAAAATTACCCAGTCTCCAGTTGCTATGACATACAGTGATTAAATTAACCCATGTGTCAAGCAATCCTTTTGAATTTTAGGTGCAGTATTTTTCTGATCTGGCATATAGGCTCTCTTACTGTCATAATTAACATCATACATTTCTTTTTTTAAGAAAACATTATTCATCAAGAGTCAAGTAATAAAATTTACCTATAGAATAATCGATTAATTAATTGATTAATTGATCAAATGACTAATCTAAAAAATAGTTAGATTTATCGTTTGAATAAATAATCGTTAGTAGCAGCCCTACTTCTTTGCTGCATCTGACATTTTTATTTCTTCCAAGTCTCCTACCATCCCTTAAGCTGTGCTAACTCAAGCTGTCCAGCATTTGACAGAAAGAGAGAGAAATGTGCCTTGCTGATTAATTGCAGTGCACGTCTGGTGATCAAACCTGACTCAATTGCAATGCCACCTGTTGCCATTCTGTCCTATAATACTGTGTCCTCTTTCATTCCACATGAAATGTAGGTGTGGTACCTGTATATCAGGTTGGAGATGCTGTATACTGGCCACCTTTAGCATACAAGAATCTTTGGTGGTAATATAATAAGTAGTATAATAAGTCATAATATGTTTCTTCAAACCCGATTTAGAGCAAATTAAATGAAAGTGAAAAAAGATTGCATCTCATTACTGTATTTTTTAATGAAATAAAAGTGACTACATAAGTCACCAAATTTGATTTTTATTTTATTTTTATATTGAAATCCAGTATTACTTGCTTCCTGAAAAAGAACTTGGTTTGAAGTAAATTTGTGGCACACCAGTAGGTGTACATCAAAATTTTTACCTATAATCCCATCACAGATTTTTAACAATGTCCCTCTTCCTCATTCCCTTTCTCTACCAGTATGAGTTTCCCCAAATTATGTGCTGTCCTAACATCTCAATTCAACTACAAAGTTTTCTAAGGAAGGCAAAATGCTTTCAAAATGCAGTTTCATTCTACTTTAATATGAGCACCTAAACACAAGTGAGAGATCGTGCACAGTCCGACAAGTAGGCTGTATAACAGTCCAGTATATTACATGCATAGAAAAATTGAAAATATTTTAACTTTTTGCTGTCCTCCACAATGGAATTTGCAACCCAATGTTATGTAGCACATCATAAAACAGAAAAAAACAGCAGATTTGGATGATGAAAAGATGATAGGGGAGCGCGGGGTTAGACCTAACGCGGGGTTAGTTTCAACACGGACTTTTTAGGTAGTTGCACAAGGTCAACCGGCAAGTGCTTCTGGTTATTTCATCACATAATCATAAGAGAGGCCAGCGCGAATTTTGGGGGGAATTGGCTGCATTTTGGAGGAGATATGTGCACAAGTGTGTTTTACCACCATGTAAGTGAATTTCTTTACCCTTATAATTTTTTGACTACTGAACTGTGTGTGTGTGCATTACCGAATCCAATCTTACATCAATGTATTAAGCATCATGTTGCCTAAAACATAGCACTGATTCAAAACATTTAGCTAACTCATAGTGAGTGCTAGACAGGTTTGAGACCAGTGACTACACAGTGGGGTTGGTTGTAACGCCAGATTGGGGCCATGACCTCTGGAGAGAGAGGGAGTTTAGTGACTGTGTTCCTTATAAGATGTGCACTTTAAATAGCAATAGTCAATATTATGACTGTTCACTTAAAAAAAAAAAATATATATATATATATATATATATATATATATATATAGTGGAGTCCCCCCACCCCGGGGGGGCGGGGGACTCCACTACGCCACTGATGGCCTACACAATCAGTATCCCCCAGTAGAATGTAGATGAGATTGTATTAAACTGTGTTAAACCAAACCTTTCTATAAGTGTTACGACTAAGACTCGCTTCGTTACAATTAACCCCACCTGTGGGGTTAATTGTAACATTTCTCTTCTTCCACTTAGGGTGAAATTCCACGGAAATGGTAGGTTCTAGAAACAAAGTTAGTGGGCTCTAGTTTCACAAACCAGGCGAGGCGGGGGCGTAGCGCAGATACGCTTTGCCAACTGGGTGTGGCCAGGCAGATTTTCCAAGTTTGGCACGCCGTTCTCGGTGGCGCAAGTACTCCGCCGTCCCTCCTACCGGCGGAGGGGAGGAGAGAAGGCGTGGAGTGGGTTTGACACAGCCGATTCACATGTAACCAATCAAATGAGCCCCTGTCCTTGCCTTTAAAATGCGCTGCGCAAAGGCGTAATGAAAGTTTACACAGCTGACATGGAGGTCTATTGCTGCAGGCGGAGCGGAGCTGCGGAGACAGGTGCGGAGCGGAGACCGGCGAGCAGTGCGGACACATCACCAAAACCTCATAGGCAGGCTTCCGGAATGTCAGACACATAAACAATGCAATAAATACTGACAAAAAACACTATTCAATGCTACGATCACAATCAGCACATACATATATCTCCATATCAACTGTCCCGTCACAGCTGATGTCAGATCAAAGGAGATTGACACCGTTTGTGCTGATTGTGAGGTTTTGGTGATGTGCGCCAGCCAGCCAAACTTCCACTGCGCCGGCTCCGCTCCACCTTGCGCTGAAAGTAGACGTAGTTTCAGATGGCGAGCTTTTGGCGCACCTTGGCGAAGCCTTTTGGCACTAAACTGTCACTGCGCCAAGCCGAATCTGTCGGCACCTCCCCCCGCTGCACCGCCACTCCCATCTCGGCGAACCTCCGCCTGCGAAACTTGGAAACTGTCCGCCTCTGCCGTTTCGCCGGTCGAAACTAGCTCTGCGCGGGGTTCGCCTCACTGCGCCACCCCGCACTGCGCCGGGAAACTAGAGCCCAAAGTATTCATTTGTAGCAGAGATGTGTATGTTGCTTGTATAAAAAAATTAGTTCTCTAACTCCTACATATCCTACATTTTTTTGCATTTGGCCTGAAACGTTAGGTTGTACGCCTCGCTCCCCTAATCCAGGTCCACACACATCCAACAACATCCTGACCAACACCTTAAGTCCTATGGAGATGTAAACACTATAATAGTCTATGTTAATATAGTAAATTTATATCTGAATTACCAGTATTATTGGATATAATTATGTAAAACAAACGGAAAACAACTTTTTGCCATATATTTTTTTTCGATCTGCAGACAATACAACATCCCCATAGCAATCCATTGTCCTGGAGTATTTTTTGCCATCGTGCTGACTCCATCGTTTGTGTTTTTTTCCCGTGCCATGTTGCTAAATGCCGTTTACCGTCTGATTTTGCTGTCGAATACCATGGCAACGATCAAAGCTTTGAGGCATTTGGGTCACCCCTAATACCTGTGGTGACAAAACAGCTGAATGGTGTGTCAAAGCAAAAGAGGGAAATTTCAGAATAGACACCAAACTCAATATTTTAGACATTTGCAAATAAAGTGAGATCTCAAGAGCGTATTTCTCCCACTTCTGTACTGAGATATAGATCTTACTAAACCTGCAGTGAGACACTATGAAAAGACAGAGACAGCAAGGATTTGACGAGAGAGATAGAGTCTTATATTCTGCTTTCTTTTGCCTTTTGCCTTTGTCTCTTGGGAGGCTATGGTCTGACAAAACGAAAGGACAGTAAGACATGGGAGGGCAGCTGAGGAAACAGCAGAAATGTCTGGTCTGGTCGAACACAGCAGTTGTTGGCCCTGGAGACTCACTCAGTGCCCTCTAACGCAACGGTTCAATTCCCCAGACTGATGCTCTCTGAATCTGTCCTCAGTGTCTATCTCTCCTAATCCCTCGAGTCCCAGACAAAATGACTCACTCAGAAGGAAAATTATCTAGCTTAAAAAAAGAAGAAACTTGGAATTCCACTCTCTTGATGTCGAAAGTAGGTAAACTAGAAGGTGACACCAGGAGTGTGTGAAGTGAAACATTAATATCATGGCACTGCCACTTCCAGTGTTGTAAGGGGAGTGTGAGCCATCGACTAGAGGGCAGTTAGCATTACACAAGGTCGCCTTCACCGTCAAAATGCCTTTGAGCAAGGCACTGGATATCAGGCTGCTCCAAGGTCACTGCACTAGGCAAAGTGGATTTACACGCAAATGGACCATGAAGTACAATTCTGCTCTAATGTTGCATTCAGCGAAGATGACACATGGTCAGATGCTTGCAAGGCCAGCAAGCAATGCAGCAAACACTTTGCAGCATTTGACCAGGCACAGAAGGATACTCGAAATACTGCTTACAAATATCGCATTGAATCCCTCACAAGCCGAGCACTGGAGGAGAACTTACTGAGGGAAGTGTCTGTGTCACCCTGTAGCAGCGTAGGAGGACTCAGTGCACCAGCTCATGCCAGGCTGAGGATTACTGCCTCCACTTCATACGCACACTAATTCACAGCTCAAAAGCTCTCTATTAGATTAAAATGCACTTTCTGTGTCATCGTGAGCCAGATTGCAAGGTTGTTTTCCCCCCCCTGTCATTTATTTTTTGCTGACCAGATCCTCTTCAGATCCCCAATTTATAGCTGATGTTATCTGTGTTTTGCTGCATTTTATGTTCACTGTTGTTATGAGAGGCGATTCTAGGCCAACAGTGCATCAAAGATTGACAGTAAAGACTAAGGGACGTGAACCGAATCAAAAGGGGGTCAGACTGAACAGGGAGGGGTGGCTTATTTTCCCTATTGCAGAGTTAATGCCGATGCTTGCTTTTGGAGTTTGCAGATATGCACTTCTTAAATTCTGTGTATAATTTTGGTAGTATGTAACATCATGTAATACTCTAGTCACTGGAGAATATGACATTCCTGCTATGTAAGTAATGACTTCAAAAGGTGGTGTAGTTTTACAGGAGCAATACTTTGAAAGCTATTTCACTCCCGTGTCTTTGTATTTCCAATAGATTTTTAATTGTCCTGTGTTAAATGCATGACACATTCTCCCAAAACCACAGCAGCTACTTTTATTCAGTCTTGAAACCATGCAAGTTTTATACATCTGACCGCAAGTATCATTCTGCTGACATTTCATAATACATTCTGACTTGCTGTAGCTTAGTGTTTGGAGAAGAGCTCGGCTCATGTTATCAGGACATTGGGGCACAACATTTGGACTACATTATCTGGTTATGTAAGAGACTCTACACAAAGGCCGTCAAAGTTTATGGTTGTTGCTGTCATGTGACTTGTTTTGTAAAAGCAACCACACAGTAGTTGTCATGAATTAAATACTTGATTTCATTATAGAACCTTAACCTGTTTAGCATTAAATTAAGTAGAAAAGCGTATCCTTCAGATTATCACCGCATCTCTACACAGCATGACGCCATTTGGATTACATAAAATCTATAAAAAGATAAGCATAGTAAACAACAACTTATTATGCAAGAGAAACATAATTTGAGGCTTTGATCACCTCATTGCTAATGTTCACACCATTGTTTGCTGAATGAATCTGTTAGCTTGACTGTTATGAAATCACATGGCAGCAAGTTAAAAGTACATAGACCAGTTGATCATTGTGATTTATTCTGAGACATGATTTGAGCACTAAACCGATTTTGATTCAGTCAAGCCCAAATTGAGGTATTTGCTACCTTCATCAGTGCATCCCAGAATGATCTGACATGTCATATTAGCCTTTCAGGATCTGCATGGTGCATCAGCACCAGCTCACATAAATAAAAATAAACTGATAAATGTGACAAAACAAGCACTGCCACTCTATGCATACATTGTGCTACATACAATACAAGGCCTTACCTCCACAGTGGCTCTTGAAGTTCCATCAACGCTTCCTCCACAATATAGTGACATTTAAAATATTTGGGTTTAAAATTATACTGTGGAATTTATTTGACTATCTACATTTTGGACACATATTTTAATTACATATTTATAAACTCTATGAGCCTCCAAATACATGTAAAACTCTTTTTAAGCTTGCACATTGTGCCAGAGCAATTCTTCTATGCCCTGTGTAAACAAACAATACAAGTTTTTAGGTGATAGTGTTACAACAAGATATATCATAAATTCAAGAGAGAAGATGTGAAATATGAAAACTTACAGCTAATCCTGTTCACTATTTAGTTTGTTCAATTTGAATGACTGTAGGATGGAAAATGGTTTTCATGGGGAAAGAGCAAAAGTTTGTTTCATAAAATGGTCAAGGGCCAGGTTATTATCAGGGAGTGTTTTAAAAAAAAAAAAAAAAAAAAAAAAACTAAGTTAAATAAAAACCACATGATTAACAACAGGATCAGAGGAAAAGGCTTTGACGTCACCTTCAGTTAAAGTCTGTGAAATGATCTCCCATTACTTTTACTTTCTGGAAAACAGTGTATCTTTAACGATAACCTCATTCTGCGCCAGACATACAGTTTATAAAAATTTCAAATTATAAAACCCTCACAAACTTTAGACCAATCCTAACCACTCACCCCATCACATGTACCTCTTCCTAATTAATATATCCTATTGGCTTACAATTTGGAGTGATCCTTCCCCACATTATGTTGTTAATGTGTGTGTGATATTCCTGTTAAACAATGGCTGTCTCTTGGCTGTTCATCATACCAGCAATGTTCCCTAGAAAAGGGGTTCTTCAATTAGAACATTAAAATCAATTTGCCAGTGATGAGAGCTGAGGTTGTTGGCAACCTTGGTAAAATTAGAGATGCTCATCAAGTCAGAAGCTTTCCTGCAAACAGCAGGGCCGCTCAAACTACTTGGTTGAAGACAGTGTCAGTAGAACTCTGGTAATTTGGACTGAATTCCCTCTTTAGATTTGGGTACGGGTTTGGATGACAGACTGGCAGCATTTATCTGGGGCCCAGATTCTTAGTAAGAGCCTCCTGTCCTCCCCTGTGATTTTCTCCTCCCCTTCTCCCAGTTAATAATGCAGCACATTATTTCCCATGCAGATAGCCACAGAGCGTGAAATCAATTTAAGAGCAGAGGAGTGTGAGAACAAACTCGACTGGAAAGAAATGTCTGAATTTCAATATTTTCTCATTTAATAAAGCATTCATGTGCTCTTTGATTTAAAAAATATTGTGCAGGGAGGTGGCTGGAAGGCTCATCATAGAGGAGGAGGTGTGTCCCCTTACCACAACCTTTGAGGTTGTGGTAGGGAGAAAGAAAAATATGATTTGGGATTTACCTAATTTCTGTCTTTGAACACTTTTTTGGTTTGGTGAGAACAGTACTATTTATCTTTCTCCGTTGTTAATTTGTCTTCTTGTTACCTTCATATAGAATAGGGATTATTAAATATCATAATCAGGGTGACTGCAGGTCCTTAAAAAGACTTAGGGCCCTATCTTGTGCCACCCGCTATCCGCTGCCACTACCCGCTACCCGCAAATTGCGGATTTAGGAACTTCCGCTATCCCTAAACGGTATCTTGCGCCACCCGCTACCTGCTATCCGTTATGCCGACTCCGTCATTTGCGCCTGGAGGTGTGTCCATGGGCGTGTTTCATGCGCTATCCCTAAAGTTGCTATCTTGCGCTCACACTTTAGGGAAAGCAGATAGCGGGTGGTCTGGACCACCCGCTATCCGCTATCCCTAAAGTTTGGGCTGTTACGAGAGTGCGCCCAGGCGGCTTCAATGCGCGCCCCAACGGAGCCTCGCCACGCACACAGTCGGACTGATACCGGGACGCCGCCGGAATGGACTGAGTATATTAATCATATAGACTGTTTAGAGGAAAGACTGTTTTAAATGGACACTTACGCCAGCACGTTTTATTGTTTTATCATAAGCCTGCAGCTGTGCTATATTTTTATTTTTAATATTTTATTTGCCCAATCTACCTTGTCAATAAATTAGTTTACACATAGTTCCACCTCTGCCTCTTGTGTGTGTGTGGTGTGGCCCGGGGATTTTACTCAATCAGTACAACCTTGTGACACGTCCACTTGGACACATGTGGCTCCACCTCCCGAATTAACTCGCCCATAATATAATATATAATATGTATATAGCCAACTTGCTTTAGCCTCAGTAGAACCCCTGAGAAAATCTACCTCCCTCTCTCCATCGCAGGTTTAGGATTTAGGATTTAGGATAGCGCAGCCTGCCCTTAAAGGCAATGGCACCTGGCACACTGATTGGTTTAGCTGGCGTAACGCCCAAAACACGCCTATGCATAATATAGCGGGTAGCTCAGGTGTTTTGCGGATAGCGGGAGGTGCACAAGATAGCAACTTTTACGGGGGAACGCCGTAAAAGTTGCCAGACATAACCTTTAAAAGGAGCTGTCCACCAGTGAGAGTGGGGGGCCTGGTGGGTACAATTCATAATCACTCGCCTATCCGTTGCTCCTACCTTCCTGTTTTACTTATTCACGAGAATCAGACTCATGCTCTCAATGCCCTCAGTGACTCGGGTGCTGACAACCATCTAATGTGCTCTGCTACGGCCAGAAGGCTTGGTATTCCCTTATTTACCCCTTGACCAACTCACTCACTGTTCAGACCCTTGATGGCAGCATTTTGAGTCCTATCACCTACAAAACAGCTCCTGTCTCATTAAGGATTTCTGGCAATCTCCTTCAATGTTATGGATAACCCCTATGTTTCTATTGTTCTCGGCTTCCCTCGGCTGACTAAGCACAACCCTCAAGTCAACTGGTCTGACAACGCAATTCTGGGATGGAGTCCTTTTTGTCTGTCCTCATGTCTCAAGTCTGCTCTTTCACCTGTTCTTCCTTTTCCAGAGGCTGAGGAGTTCCCTGATCTGTCCAATGTACCCCAGGAATATTTGGATCTCAAGCCAGTCTTCAGCAAATCTCATGCTCTCTCTCCACCTCCTCACATGCCTTATGACTGTGCCATTGAACTTCTCCCTGGCACCTCCCTCCACTCTACTCCCTTTCTCCCTCTGAGAGAGATGCCATGACCAAATACATATCGGACTCACTGGCTGCTGGAATCATCCGCCCATCCTCATCCCCTGTCAGCGCTGGCTTCTTCTTTGTTGAGAAGAAGGATGGATCCCCGCACCCTTGCATTGACTATCGCGGGCTGAATGACATCACCATTAAGAATAGGTATCCTTTGCCACTTATGTCCACTGCTTTCGAATTACTCCAGGGGGCACAAATATTAACCAAGCTTGATTTAAGGAATACCTATCACCTAGTGAGGATACGAGAGGGAGATTTGTAGAAGACAGCCTTCAACAACCCAACAGGCGACTACAAGTACCTTGTGGTACCTTTTGGTTTGACTAATGCCCCAGCTGTGTTCCAAGCCCTGATTAACGATGTCTTGAGGGATTTTCTGAATGTTTTTGTCTTTGTCTACCTTGATGACATTTTGATTTTTTCACACTCTCTTGAGGCTTGCAGACTCCATGTCAGGCAGGTACTGCAGTGGCTGCTGGAGAACAAACTTTTTGTAAAAGCAGAGAAGTGTGACTTTCATAGGAAATCTGTGTCTTTTTTGGGCTTCATCATCTCTCCTTCCCAGGTTCAAATGGATCCCTCAAAGCTCAAGGCAGTGGCTGACTGGCCCACCCCTTCCTCCAGGCATGACCTCCAAAGGTTCCTAGGCTCTGCTAATTTTTACAGGCGGTTCATCAGGGACTACAGTTCCGTGGCTGGCCCTGTCACTGCACTCACCTCCACCAAGACCCCTTTCAGGTGGAATGATGCAGCAGATAAAGCCTTTGTTGGTCTCAAGCACAAATTCACCTCTGCGCCTATACTTACCATTCCTGATCCCTCCCTTCGGTTTGTTGTTGAGGTTGATGCCTCAGAGTCAGGGGTGGGGGCCATTCTGTCGCAAAGATCACCTAAGGATAATAAGTTGCACCCTTGTTCTTTTTTCTCTCGCCATCTCTCTCCTGCAGAGAGAAACTATGATATAGGTGATCGGGAACTGCTCGCAGTCAAACTGGCCCTGGCTCTAGGCTGTACTCCTCAGATCAGGCCCCAGCCTCCCCAGAGACTATCCTCCCTTCATGGTGCCTTGTTGGAGCAGCTCTACTGGAGTTAGAAGCCCTGGTCCAGGAGGCTCAGGACCTGGTAATGTAACCACTAATTGCCTTTTTGTGCCCCTTTCAGTTCATCTACAATTTTTGGAATGGGGACATAGCTCCAAAGTGGCCTGCCATTCTGGAGTAACTCGTACCCTGGCGCTGATCAGTCAGCGTTTCACACAGCGACATCTGTGTGAGGAACAAGTCAGGTAATAGGCCCCCGGCAGGGTTCCTTAGATCACTTCCCGTCCCTCACTGCCCCTGGTCACACATTGCCGTTGATTTTGTTACGGGGCTACCCAATTCTGATGGCAACACATGCATTTTGACAGTGGTAGATCACTTCTCTAAGGCTGCTCATTTTGTTCCCCTACCCAAACTACCCTCTGCTAAACAGACTGCTGAATTGCTAGTTCTTCATGTTTTTCGCCTGCATGGCCTCCCTTCTGATGTTGTTTCTCATTGTGGACCACAACTCACTTCTCAGTTCTGGAAAGCCTTTTGCAGGTTATTTTGCTTCTCTCCCAGCTTGTCTTCAGGTTTCCACCCCCAGACAAATGGACAGACTAAGAGGGCAAATCAGAAACTGGAGGTGGCTCTTAGGTGCATGATGTTTCAGGACCCGGCTTCTTGGAGCAGGACTCTTCCCTGGGTGGAGTATGCCCACAACTCTCTTCCCACCTCTGCCACTGGCCTCTCCCCCTTTCACTGCTGTCTGGGTTATCAGCCTCCCCTTTTTCCCTCTCAGGAGGAAGAAGTTGCTGTCCCCTCTGCTCAGGCTTTCGTGCACCGCTGCAAGAAGACCTGGTCTCAGGCCAGGACCCGGCTCTTGAGTTCTGTTGATGCCTTGAAAATACATGAGGATAGGCGTTGATCTGCTGCCCCGGTTTACAAGGTGGGGCAGAGAGTAATGCTCTCCACACAGGACCTGCCCCTCAAGTCTCCATGCCGCAAGCTGAATGCCAGGTTCATCGGGCCATTCTCCATCTCCAAGGTAATCAATCCTTGCTCTGTCAGACTTGCTTTACCTCTGTCAATGTGCCGTGTTAACCAAACATCCCATGTCTCCCAAGTGAAGCCCCTTGTCTCCAGCTGCCTATCCCCACCCTCCAAGCCCCCTCTTCCCCCTGGGATTGTTGATGGTGGTGAGGTGTTCTCGGTGAGGAGGCTCCTGAAGGTCCGTCGCCATGGCAGGGGACTCCCGTACCTTGCTGACTGGGAAGGCTATGGTCTGGAAGAGCGCAGCTGGGTTCCTGCCAGGTTCATTGTAGACCGTACCCTGATCTCTGACTTCCACCGGTGACATCCGGAGGGCCCAGCTAGGACACCTCGTGGCGTCTGTAGGAGGCCGGCCCTGACAGTATTAGTTACCACATAATGTTTTATCTACTTTAATTCATCCTTTGTTTAATCTCTTTTTGTAAAAATTAGTCATCTCTTCTGCATGAGAGTGATGTTAGAAAAACTCGAAACCTACTACTGAATTCATTTGTACTTTCTTGCTATATTTCCTGTTGGGAAAATACCTGCTTTAGATTAACCTAACTCACTTTATTCTTACTCTCAAACTTACCTGTAGAGAGAAATTCAAGAAAATGCTTGTGCTTATTTGTCCTTAGTTCTGTGCTAAAAAAAGTAATGGTTAGATTTTGACAATAACAGCTTGCTATCTAACCTAAGGAAGACCATACCACTACCTAAAACATCTTTACATGGGGCCAGATTTATTGTACTAACCTTTATATTGACTTGTAATGCTAGGTTTTCTCTGCATTGGTACAACATAAGTCATTGTGCCTTATTCTTTACAGACAAGTTCAGCAAATGTCCAAACAAGTTATCAGTGTGTTGGACACAGACAAAGTAGTCACTAGCAAGCACTGACAGAGTGAATAGGGTGAATATACAGGAGGAGGGCTGAAATGCAAGATGCTGGAGGTAGATCAAAATGTTTTCACTGAAATGTTCCCACAATAGGTACTGGTCATTGCCCATAAATAAACCACCTTGACAAGACAGTGTAATTTGTCAACATAAGGCTTTTTTGAAGCAGAACCAGTCAGAAAAAAACATATTTGCTGAGTTGAAATAAATTGTGTAGTGCTGTGCAGAACTCTATGCAGTATTTATACAAACATTATCATGTTATAATGCAAAATTGTTTTGCTGAGACATGCCTACAAAGTAGGATATGAAAGATAGTTTTTATAACAATGATAATCATGTAAATAGGACTTTTAGAGTCCAGAAGTATTAGCAAAGCAACTCTGACGTGTGTTAGAACAAATAATCTCTCAGTTTAATCCTTGCATGTGTATCCCTTACTTGTGTGCATCTAGCAACATGTAGGATTATAAATATAGCATGTACTACTGTAAATATTAATACAAGTACCATGATGTATAAGCATTCTAAAAAGTATTTTTGTGTTTGTTTTTGAGTACCATGTCTTGAGCAAAGTATAATTCAGGATGTGGCATGCTAAATGGTTACCGATGATTCTTTGTGTCAGTGAGTGAATATGAATGCCAAATACAGAAATCATGATTTTTCATGTGCATCAGCATTTGTACTCAAAGTGGGCCAGAAAACAAGTTTTTAAATTTAATAGAATGGCAGACAAATAAGTGATCATCTTGGCTCAGTTTCTCCATCTGGGAAATAGATTATCTTGCTAGTGTTGCTGGACTGTTCACCACAACTTGGTGGACCAAAATTACATTTTCCTTTCTTTTTGAGTGGATTAGCCTGTGGCAGAGTGTGCCGTCAGTACTTTACATGGAATGAACAGGTAGAGAACAATCAATCCTCTTTGTTTTTTTCATCCTCTGATTGGATTTTGAGCTCAGACCTTGGTAGCTCCCCTCAGGATTTGGACTGTACTGAAATTTTTGTCAGCTCACTCTGTGTACGGTGCTTTATGGTGCAAATGCTGAACTTTCTGTAGCCTGGGTAACAGCCCTTGCAATATAGTGTTGGCAATATAATGCCTAGAAGGCTTTCTCTGTTAGCAGAATAGTTAGTTGGCAGCAGGCAGCAGTAGGTTACAACAATGTGATTTTCCAACTCTCCAATTACAGCAGAGATACAACAGTACAGGGGATTCAATATCACTGTTTGTAATTATTTCATAACTGTTACATAAATTTTGCACACATACACACAAATACATACATGTTAGGGATGGGAGTCACTCATGATTCATCACGATTCAATTTAATCATGATTCTTTGGTCAAGATTCAGTTTAATCATGATCCATTGATTAATTACGATTCAGTTATTAACTGCGATATCTGGTTTTGATCAGTCCGTTCACATTATTTTTGAGGTTATCAGTGAATGTCCTCTTTATGTCCCTTGAACTGAACACAGGAGCTTGTATTGGTCAGTTATCTCCTTACTTACCCTGAACTCAACATGGAATGTATGAATGTGAAACCAACTTCATCTCATCAGTAACAGTAGGTCCACTTGTCTCAAGTTGTACTGGTGCAGCAGCAAAACCCTTCCCACAATATTTTACCACGCAAGTGTGGCGATATGGAGGGGTGCAAGAGGAAGTTGCCTGACAACGCCACCTGGGGAATTGCACCCCAGGAAGTATAGGACACTCAACAAGACACTTATAACTTAAGGTCACACAGATTCGTCACACCAATAATATAGAGGACGGGAGACGGACTTCCAAAAGTATACACAAAAGTTTATTAGTTAAAATAACTAGGTTAAAAGAACACAAAGATGTCGAAACACGGCCTGAGTGCCAAATAGGCCACAAAATTGACTGCGGTAGAACATGAATACACACAAAAAAAAGGGTAGGAACGAGGATACTGGGTGCAGCGATCAGACTAAACAAAACAGGAGTAACTCAAACCAAAGAAAATCACTACAAACCAAAACACCATGTGCCACGCCAAACTAAAGAAGTGCAGGGGGGAAGCCACCACCGGGGAAGTCTGTCACGCACTGCACCAGCTCCTGTCCTGAAAGAAAGAGGGAAAAGAAAATGAACACCGCTTGTGGCGGGACACTCAGGCAGATATGATACTGTTAAAATAACGCATTTGACCCAGACAAAGACACACCCAAACACACAGCACTCACACCCATACACACCACATAGCATAAACCAAATTAATTGAATAATAATTAAGCAAACCAACGTTACAAAAATTGATGAAAAACAACCAAAATAAGCAAAAAAAAACCTACCTAAACCTAAATTAATTGGAGGACAATTAATAAAGCAAACCCAACATTATAAATATTAATAAAGAAACTAGAAACCAAAAGAAACCAAAATAAACTCAGCACAACAAAACTCAGCTGTGGGCGGGACCAGGGATAATAAATTAATCACATTAACAGAAAGATCACCCAACCACTGAGAAATCAAAACCAACTAAACAAAAGAAAATAGTTAATAGCTTATACACAATTAAACCAAATAACCAAAAAGGAAATGAATTAACCCAAAAGAAAATAACAGTGGTGGGGCGGAAAGCCCAAAGTTATGGGCGCACAGGAGGTAACGGTGCGCTTGAACCAGTTCAAACGGGGAAAACCTGGCATGTGAGTAGCGGCAGGAGACGGAACGGCAGGAGACGGAGCGGCCGCACCGGCGTTGGAGGCTTTAGATAGCCGTCCTTAGGAGGCCCAGCTGGTAACCCACATCACTGGCGTGCAGTGCAGCCCCGCGCCGAGCGTAGGGGAAGAGAGGGAGCCACAACCTGTGGCTTCGACAGCGGAGCGAAGGGAGCTTAACACACAGCCAACACAATCTTCGTCTTGCGATGAAGAGGCAGACACCGCGCTTCATACAAGCCCTCCGAACCGCACGCCAGGTCGCCAACAGCCAACCCCGCTTTCATATCCTGCCGATGGCACAACAAACCGGAGCACGCCACCGGAGCGTGCCAACACAGCACTCGCCAGGTGAACGCCAAGCAACAATGAGCACGCCAGTGAAGTCAAGACCTATAAGTCAAATTGGCACCGCATCGCAATCAGGCCCGAACAGCTGAGAATAAGGAACAGCTGATACCAATTAAAGTGGAGGCGCAACAGCGCTCAACCTGCCACACAAGCATACAGAAATTAGTTAGGGCTCAACTCAACTGATTGAAGCAGGCTTGACTTGTCAGCTGAATGTTTTACAGATCTTTTCAGTAAGTTAGTCTGTGAAGGTCTGGGAAATATTAAAGGCTGGTCTTACCGTGAACCACCAGGTAGGAAAGTCACAATATCAGCAAAGCGGCACACACACTCACAAAAAGTTAGGGATATTTGGCTTTTGGGTGAAATTTATGGAAAATGTAAAAAGTTCACGCTACAGTGATATTATATCATGAAAGTAGGGCATTTAAGTAGAAGCATACACTGGTGATTTCCTCATCTCAAACAATTCATTGAAACAAAAGCCAACAACAGTGGTGGATATACCACAACAAAAAATGTCAGTGTCAATAACTTGTCATGTGCCCTTGAGCATCAATTACAGCTTGACAACGACGTCTCATGCTGTTCACTAGTCGAGTTATTGTCTGCTGAGGCATGGCATCCCACTCTTCTTGAAAGGCGGCCCTCAGGTCATTGAGGTTCTGGGGTACAGAGCTCCAAGCCTCTACACAGCGACTCAGCTGATCCCATAGGTTTTCTATGGGATTCAGGTCTGAGAAAGTGCAGGCCACTCCATTTGAGGTACCCCAGTCTCCAGCAGCCGTTCCTTAATGATACGACCTCGATGAGCTGGAGCATCAAACACCTGATGTGAATTTTCCCGTTAAGCTCCTTGTTAGAGAACAGCAACTTGTGCAAAAAGTACTGAAACATTGAACAGTTGGACATGTGCTTTCAAAAGTTTACAGAAGGTCACATTAAGTTCACCTGTAAAGGTTATAATGCATTTTAGGTTCATCCTGAAATTTCACCCGAAAGCCGAATATCCCTAATTTTTTGTGAGTAGTGTATGTCTTTTGCCTGTTTATGTTAAACTGTTTAATATGATTTTGAATTCAGGAGTAATCCCTAGAAACTGGGTTATCGGTCTCATTGTCCCAATCTATAAAAAGAATGGGAATATCGAAGACTGTAACAACTATCGGGGTATTACACTTCTAAGCTGCCTTGGCAAGATTTTTACTAATATACTTAATGTAAGGTTCTGTGAGAGTAATAATATCCTGAAGGAAAATCAGGCAGGTTTTCGAAATGGGTACTCCACAACTGACCATATTTTTGTCCTTAAACAAGCTGTAGACCTATTTTGTTTAAAAAAAAAAAAAAAAAAAAAAAAAAAAGGAACCTGTTTTATTCATTTATTGATTACAGCAAAGCATTTGATATGGTGTGGAGAGATGCACTCTGGTTTAAATTACGGAAAGAAGGTATTAATGGTCGTTTTTTTAAATATTATTGTGAATATGTATAATCATATCAAATCCTGTGTTTTTGTCAAAGGAGAGAAATCCGAGTATTTTGTTAGTCTGACTGGGGTCAGACAGGGTGAAAATCTATCCCCGATACTATTCGCCCTCTTTATAAATGATCTTGAAGAATATTTAATTGTAAATGGATGCGAGCCGGCTCGATGTAGCGATGATATGATAGATAGTTACATTAAACTTATGGTGCTTATGTATGTGGATGATACTATCACTATGGCTTCAACAAAGGAAGGACTTCAAAAAGGGATTCATTTAATGTGTCTTTTTTGCAAGAAATGGAAATTAACTATAAATAGTAATAAAACTAAAGTTACAATATTTGGCCACTGTAAAGTTGATGTTGAAAAGTATCAGTTCCTCTGTAATGGTGAGGAGCTAGAATACTTTTCAACCACAATGGTTCTTTCAAACTTGCTATTGAGGATTTCTATAAACGGGCTTCAAGAGCTATGTTTTCCTTATTGTGTAAAGGTAGGAAGTTTGATTTACCAATAGATATTAGATTAGAGCTTTTTGATAGGCTGGTGACGCCAGTAATGCTGTATGCTTGTGAGGTATGGGGATTCGAGAAGGTAGACATCTTAGAGAAATTACACTTGAAATTTCTCAAGTATATTTTGAAAGTTATAATGTCCACTTGTAATAATATGATTTATGGCGAACTTAGAAGATACCCTTTATGTGTTGACATCAAAAAAAGAATTATTGGCTATTGGGGGAGTTTAGTGATGGGGAAGGAAACAAAGATCAGCTTTGATTGTGAATTTAAAGAAGTTTTTAAGTTTGAAAAATATTTACTCTATCTGTGAAAATAAGAAGTATAGTCAGGCCATCTGTAATCTCCGAACTTCTAATAATAGACTTCCTAAAATAATAGGTAGATACAAGGGTCTGGAAAGGAATGAAAGGTTTTGTAACCTGTGTAATGACGGCCACCTGGGAGATGAATATCATGTTTTGTTTGAATGTAAAAATTTAACTTTGTCCGAGACCAGAAATAAGTACTTGCCTAAATATTTTTTAAATTGCCCATCTATGTTTAAATGTATAGCTTTATTGAAGACTGATAATTTACAAACAATATGTAAATTGGGTGCTTTCTTGAATAAGGTTTTGCAACTCTTTAAATGATCGAGTGCAGGCTTGTTTTTAATTTTTACTTCGACCTGTGATGACTCATTATGACTGTTCATCATTTATTTTGTATTGTTTGTACTCCATACCACAATTGTGGTGAAGAGTTAATAAATATGACTATGACTATGACTATGAACTGAAATAGGCTATGGACAGAGTTTTCTTTGCCTGTTCAGGGAGGTCTAGCTGTACTCTGCACTGCACTGTGGACTCGTGGCAGAGCTGCCTGTAGCATATTTAGCTGTGAGAGCACTGAAAAAATTAATGAATCGATTCAGATAGCAGAGGATAAAACTCCTGATTGTTACATGAATTGATTTTTTCCCCCTCACCCCGAAAAACACATGGTCATCAAAACTGCACAATTACATCCTATAATCTGGAGTTGTTTGGACTGTAATGCTGTTGAAGGAATCTACAAGTATAATTAATTATCCATATTGTGCATAATTTGTTATTAATGTGATGCTTGTGACATCACATGTCGTTGTGTCAGTTCCTGAGTGAACCTGTTTATGGTAGAGTGCAGTGTAATCATTTCTCCTGTGGTGGAATCATTAACCTGAGTGCTAATTTTGGGTGAATGTTACATAGAGCACAAAAGTATTGTCATTATGTGTAAGCCTAATGCTCAAACATGGGATCATGACATTACTCCATAATGGGAAAATGAACAGGAATTTGAATATTTCACCAAGCAGGTAATTTCACCCTGATGATAGATCATATTCTGAGTTCAGCGATGTGATCCAGTGAGTTTCTGGGCTAGATGCTCTTGCTAGGAGTAGCAGCCACTTGTGTCAAAAAGAAGTGATGTGCTCATAAAATGAATAGCGAGTAGATTTACAGCAAAACACTTTTGGAACAAAAGAGTTTTGTTGCGCCAGCTCTTCTTAACTTCTTACCTAAGTTGGAGTGTAAGGTTCACACCACTGTTTTTTGATTTGAGTCCCATCTATGCAGTGCTCACTAGTACAGTGGGGAATTTGACATTGTCATGGAACTTTTGCTTATTCATATTTTGTGTGTTGGCAGTGTACACAAACTATGTTGGGACTTAACTAGGTCAAGTTCCAACATATGCACAACTAGTGCAACCAGCTGCTGAACGTTAATTAAAGTCATCATTAACACCAGTTTTTGTCCTACTATTTCATGTCAAAATGACTGCTGTGAAAAAAAGATCCATTGCTCACACTTTAATTGACTGGATCCTCTGTATATTACAGGAAGTTCATTATTATTATTATTATTAATTATTATTATTATTATTATTATTTATTTTTTATCTTTGAAAATTCTGGAATAGAACAACTCTTCAGCATGAGACAAGGGCTACATTCACTTTTCTGCTGGAAATGACCCAATTCTGTGTTGTTTTTTGTTTTGTTTTGGTTTGTTTGTTTTGTTTTGTTTTTTGTAAATATTCAGTATTGGCAAGTCAGACTGGTTCAACTCTGATGTGATGAAGGCCAGCCCCTGCTACTGAGGAATTGCTTTGACCAAAATTTCTGTACCAAATCAAATAAAGTAGTAGAAGTAGAAGTAGTTGAGGTAAACAGTCTTACCATCTTGGGACACAGATATATGAATAAGTTTTAGATATTTATTTAATAATATCAATATTTATTCAGAACATTTCACTATTGTTTCATGATTTAAATATTTAAATGTATTCCAAACACTTGTCCATACAAAATACATTTGCAAACTCACAAGTCAGTCTGACCCTGTGGTTGCAGGAGACAGTGAATAAGTGATGTTGCCAGTTTGGACTTTGGTTTTGTATGTTTTTTAATGGCTTTCAATGTTGAGGCAGCAACTCAGCAACTATCAGCAACAAATAGTAAGGAATCTTTGAAAATGTTAACAGATGGTGTGTGAAGATATTTCGACACATCTGCTGATGGAAGATCAGTGTCTACATGTATTGAGCGTAAAAAATGTTCCATATTAATAAGGCAGTGATCTATTACTAGTCTTGAAATCTTGCTTTCTTCAAAAGGATATTATTGAGGTGATTCAAGGAAACTTTTGATTTAGGAAAATTGTTGGGGGGAAAAGATTTGCTTCTTTAACAAATTTGAGGATTTCATCCCATTCGCATATCTAATTCACTTATCTTCAGAAAAGAAAAAAAAAAGGTCTAGGAAACCGTAACCACTACAAAAAGCAGTAAGCCTGTCCAAATATCAGTGGCCAGGTGCATGAAGCATCAAAGTTTTTCTCCTTAAGATTTCATTTACAATCACTCACAATCCAAGGATTGTGCTTAAGGGTGTTGCAAAGTGAATTCCTGTTGCTGCGGTAACAGCTTCAGAATGTTAGCAAACAAGGGTTAAAAAAAAAAAAAATGTCACAGTCTTGCAGTCTTGGCTATGCTGCAGGGTTAAATATCAAGTTGGTTTTTTTTTTAATTCCCCTCCAATAAAAGCAAAAGCATCCAAAGGTGGTTTTGGATAAACTGAGACAAGAAATCTCCCTCAAAGTGAGTATGTGATTTGTCTAATCTTACTGAGAGAGTGGAGAGTAGCCCTGTGACCCAAGTGTATATGATTGCATCGATGCTTGAGAATTTGTTGGGCAAGTAAATTTTTTCCTCTCCTGATTGTACCAGGCAGAAAAAAAGGGTTTAGAAATTGGGTTTTGGAATTGCAGATGTGCTTGCAAAGGTAAAACAACACACCTAGTAGAGATCTGCACTCTACTAGTTCTGTCTCTTTTTATCTCAATTTGTCAACTCATTATGTAAAACATTAACAGGGCAATTTTATCATTTAAATGAAGAGAAAATATTTTCCGCTTTTGTGTCATTCTTCAGATTATCAACAAAGTCAAGTGCATTTTAAATGACTTCTCATGCATCAAAAGTTCAATAAAAGAAATTAACAGAGTTAATTTCTGATGAGGAGGTGACTAAGACTCATAACAGTTGAACACATGGTGGGAAAACAGTCTCTGGGAGAATATTTTTATGTTTCTAATGTTCCTGGGCTAACAGCTTTTTATTCAACAGCTTTAGGCCTTTTTATTTTCAAAACTCTGAAAACATTCTCTATTATATATAATACTAAATTATCTGCATGTACAATAGGGTAGGACCACCTGCTCTTTTCATGACATAGACTGACACATAAAAGACAAAAAAAAAAAAAAAAAAAAGAGCCAAAACAAGATGAGTGTCGTTTGAGAGTGATTAACTGAATCCAAGCAGCAGTCCCTTTTAGGTTCCACCAACTGAGTAGGTTGCAGTGTTGACAGGGAGGCATAATAAAGATTTTTACACCCTGAGACAAGTAAGACGTGGATTGTGCAAAAGGAAATAAAAATCAAAATGCGAAAGTCATTCCTAATATTTTGTACATTCTGTATTCTTGAGGTCTCCAAGGATACTTGTATATCTAATATCTCTTTTAGTTATTCTTGACTTCATTTCTATATTTCATTTCCTTCTTAACATGACAGGTGGCATACCCTCTGTCGCTGGAGACTATGGTGATCATTGAATGGTGTGGCTTTCAGATATCAAATAGCCTTACCCAACATTATACCATTGACCTTTGCTCTAGAATAAACCCTACATTTAAGTAGAAAGTGATATTGAACATGTGGTAGTCTGTACAGTGATTATCCCAGGGTGTAAAGGTATTCAGAGTTACATTATGCAGCAATGTGAAAGTTTAAGATGTGCATTCCACATGGGAATATTTAATAATTCCCGTGTTCATTTTCATGTGTCAACATGCCCAGTTTGATCATGGACAAGTTTTAATGAATCACTCCTTCTTGCCTAGAAATAGCCCACACAAGTCATTAAGTGGAAAATACAAGTGGTGGTAAGATGGTGCCACTTGAATATGGAGCTTAGTGAACTTCAGCAATACATGTTGGATTGATTGAACAACTGACATTTGTCAACACGATTGACCCATGACCTCTGACATGGTTTGTGTTCACCTTCAATTTGTCGTACATGAATAAATCAGCTTGAATCTCCTCCATCTTATCATCTGCAGTTAAGTGATGGAAAAGAGGTCAGCCTGTGCAGCAAGTAAGACGTGAGATGTTTCTATGGAAAAGGATAATAAGCAGAGGCAATTGAGTCACAGTGTTGTCAGAGAGACACTACCTGCCTTCCGCTGGATAACAAGCAGGGATCAGACCACTGCTGTTACGGGGCAGCAAGGAAGGAGAATTTAATGTCACTCTCTAAAAGCTATTCTAGGGAAGCTTACCTAATGTGTCCTTTTCAAGGTCAGGAGACAAAAGAGAATTTGACTCAGATATTTCCATGGGCCAGTTTGCTACACCATTATATCGAGTGGTATTTTTGAAACATTCACAAATTCACTTCGTTAAAATGTTGTTGTAGTACCAATAGAAAAAACAAAGTTTCAAGGACAGCATGATGCAAAATCTCACTGCATCTGTATTTGTCAGCCGCTGTTCTTTACATTACTTTGTATTTCTTCACTTCACTTCATACTACAGTACCTGTTATGTGTGGCATTTTATTATAAATGGTTAATATGGAACACTTAATGGATTACTCTGTGGGAATAATTTCTTCTGCATCCATGTCTAATTACAAATTGCTAATTGTCATCACAGACTTAGGTTATGGATGAAAAGTTTCATTCCTCATGCTCAGTAGGTGTTTTGTACTTGTTTAGTTGAAGGAGGGGAAATACAGAGGAAAGAAATACATCCATGAGAAATACATTTTATACGGGCAAACGTTTTGCTAGCTAGCCAGTGAGTATGTCAGATGGAAAGAAAATGAAAGAAATATTTTCATCCATAAAATATGAACACAGCTGGGGAAAAGAATGATAAAATGTATCATTCAAGAATTCTGGGTCAGCTTGGGAAAGTAAGCTTTCCAGGTGCAAGTTATATTTCTGTTTTGTGTTTTTGGCCAGGAGGCATTTGCTCAATATCAGACTGAGCTGTGCATCATTACTTCTCACAGTCACAAATGAGCGCTAAGCAGGATACTGCCAGCAGTTAGAAGCAGGAACATGGAAATAGATATTGATATTTCTCTGTCAACGGCACAGGTAAACTGTCAATAACCCAGTCATACCAATTTGTCTTTTTTTCTGATTTTGTCTGGGAAACAGCATGTCTCAGTCTTTCAATAATAGCACACACAGCTGAGGAAAACAGAACTCAGACAGGACTGAATTAATCATCATTTCATGTCCATCCACCATGAACGTCACTACACACACACAAACATGTACACACACCTTTTTTTTCTGCAGGCATTTGTTTTGCTGAGTGGAATGTTATGCATCTGATACCTTTGCTACATGCTTGAGGCATCACATGTAACATTTTTTTTCTGTTAAACATGCCAGGGTTGCTTCTATTCAGAAATCAATTGCATTACATTTCCATTTCATTGAGTCAACCCTTTGCTTGCATTCACTGACCACCCACTGTAAACCCCATCTTCGGACAATAAAAATGGATAAGCCTTCTCAGGGCTCCTGCTGGTAAACTTAGTACCCTGGGTGACATTGTGGTCCCAAGCCACAATAGTGCCTGAGGATTATAATAATGTTACATTCTTTTTCTACTGCAGTAATAAATGGAAGACCAAACCATAGTACAAAGTACTAGCTTTTTTATCATCATCATTATTATTAATAAAACAATAAGTGTGTCATAA